>NW_008751666.1:2780331-2809740 GCF_000715545.1 Opisthorchis viverrini
CCCTTTGGCCTTCCTGGCATGGTTGCACCTTGTGGAACGACGTTCCAGCTAGTGTAGCCCGCGGGATCATTGCAGCACTTCTTGCAGCACATCTTACTAGTTCAGCATCAGCCTCATTGAGTCGCTTACGTAGAATATCGTATTTCCGTGATTGAAAGCGAACCACCTCCGGTATAAATGAACACGGGACGTGGGATTACGACACTTAGAAGCAAACGATAGGATATTACAGACGGTCTAACACGTTTCTTTAAGGACCTCAGGAAAGAATGAAGAACTTCAGTAGGAGGGATACCAACAGGGTGCTTTTTTCTCAGTGACAATTGGGATTTGACCACGTTGTATGGAAAGTTTATCAGCAGCGATCCTGAAAAACTACCTGTTTCTGATTATTGTCGGCAGTTCATATTAGAACTTATTTTTTCATAAGATATGGTATTCACATACATACATTACAAAGTCATATCAGGCTACACCATTTAGTAAGGCTAGAAATCCAATGATCTAGACTGCTCTTTACTGAGAACGTATCAAGGGCTATAAAAAAGTTCGTAAGTGAATGCAATCACATCTTTTGCACAGCCTACCGGTTGAAGCTGATGATCATAGAGGACCATCAGAAGTAAAAGTTATATTTTGAGTACTTTATTGACTGTATAGTGTTTTACAGACCGTGAGTGAACGTTGAAACGTTAGGTGAAGACTTCGAATCGTCCAATTGCCATTTTTATCGACCAAGAAGGGTTTTCATGCATCCCGCTGCCCCGTTGGCTGCACAAAATTCAACAGTCTGTGGTTAAAAAACCAATTAGGTGAACACTCTAGAACTACAGTTGATGGGCATTCATCAAAACTTAATCCAGAGAGACATCAAGAGTTTTATAGTCAAAAATGGCCGTGATGTTTCACTCAGAACTCTTTCAATAAGACAGTAGCTTGCGATGACATAATAATTTCGTTACACTCACTTTCTACGTTTTTGGTTTCCTTGAAAATCTGATTTGGTATTCGGGGACGCTTGTCTTCCGCTGATCGAAAACGGTTCCACCTCAATCAGCAGTCGGGAAATCATGGTAAAAAACAAATTGCTTCAAGATGTCATCGTTGAGAGTTTATTGATTCAAGGTGTACGCATAGGCGTAACTAGGTTACGCGAATACATTATCATGACACCAATTTGACCTGACTCGATTCAGGTGACGATATTGATTTATTGCATCTCTTTTATTTATTGACCAGAATGTCCCCAAAACCTGCAGCAATACGACTGATGTGACTAAAATAAAACTGATTTTAAAGGAGTTCTTGATTATTTTGCCGAATTTCGATGGCCTGTGTTCCAATTGCTTCAAGATGTCATCGTTGGGAGTTTATTGATTCAAGGTGTACGCATAGGCGTAACTAGGTTACGCGAATACATTATCATGACACCAATTTGACCTGACTCGATTCAGGTGACGATATTGATTTATTGCATCTCTTTTATTTATTGACCAGAATGTCCCCAAAACCTGCAGCAATACGACTGATGTGACTAAAATAAAACTGATTTTAAAGGAGTTCTTGATTATTTTGCCGAATTTCGATGGCCTGTGTTCCATAGTATTATCAATCGGACCATCTGTGAACAACGCAAAACGGTTTATGACCAGGAAGGCGTAAGACACGATCACACTTACCGTAATCTTCCTTCAGCTGTAAATTGAAGAAACTCTTTAGCCCTCTCGTACCATGTCAGGCAAACCTCTTTTCGTAGGATCAGTGAATGATCGACACGGGTATAGGGATCAGTATCTAACAAATCCTTCCACCGGCTTTGTGTGTAACCAGTTATATGCTCAGATCGAGCATATATTAACCATCAGACTGGGCATTTTCATAATGGATAAGGTAACACAGCTCAGTATACTTGAGTGGTAGTTGGGAGACGATCAAGCTACACGTAGGCTGTTCACAGCCGGCCGGAACAGCCTTCGTGACAGACAAACAACGTTTCTAACAGAATAGGGATGTTGATGCTGAGAAGTTGTTTCGCAGAGGACCGCAGGCCAAAAATAGCCCCACAAAGTTCAAACGGAACTAATGGTGTCAAAGTTTTTTTCACTTATTAGTGGTTTTATGCGTTACCAAGCGGTAAATTATTGAAATTATTGAAAACATCTTGATAAGTTTTGTGTCATTTACTGACTTCTTGTTAGCAAGTTGGTTTTTGAAGGTCAAGTGCCTTTAGCAACTGGGTTCGGAATCCAGACATCATTTGCCTGCCTCAAGAATGTGACTAGAATTCCTCGCGGTTGGTCATGACTGTTTGATAAAGCCATCTAATTGGAGAATTTAGAAATTTAAAAATCCAGTGTTTCTTAGGGGAGCACCGGTGGCGCATCATGCTGAGTATCCCACCCATCGTTGGTTATCAGGGCACGGAAACGCCGTGGCACGTTTCTCCCATTTGCTCAAACAGCATTGGTCAGGATACCTACCTAAGAATTTTATCCTGAAGTTTCCACCAGCTTTCCACCGTATTCAGAACGAAGGTCCGTAGTCCACGTGAGTATAGCTGTCTACTTATTTTATAAACACGACCTAAGGAAATAGCACATTTCAGATACACTTTAATCGTTAAAACAGTAAGTACGTGGGGGAGCCGACGTTGAGAAGGATAAGTATCTCAATTTTCACTCTCAGAACTTGAGCGGCTTCCAAAATGCACTCACATAGGAGGTCTGGTTCTTTGATTGTTGTAAATTTATCCAAAAACCAGGTGAGCATTAGCGTAACCCCAAAAATTTTATCTCTTCGCTCAGAGAGACCCTTTAAAAATGAGTCCACCCATTAAAAGCCCTGGAAAATACATGTCCAGATGATTCAGAATTATACCATTTTTATCACGTCTTTAGGTAACTTATAGCCGACTGTTTGGAGGACTGTCACACACTTTTACGCCATCCTCAGTACAGCAGCACACGTATTCATTTGTCCGCGTGATTCTTCAGCTTTCATGATCAGCCAAACCGAACAAGAAGCTGAGTAAACTTGCTGCGTCAAACTACGTATTTCGCCAAGGGTTTGTATTCCTTTAACACATTCAAAGTAGCAAAATTCACCGCTAAATTTATTTTTTTTCCGGTGTTGGTCGGATCCACCAATGTATTTACGCCCCTTTTTAAACCTCCGAAATCAACTTACGTGTACCTCAAGTTGATTTATCTTCACTGCCGACAGGCCACGTTTGCTAACTTGAGACACCTATGGCGTCAGAATGGTTTATCCCTGAATCTGAAGGGACGTGTGTATCAAGCTACAGTACAGGCTGTTTTGTTGTATGGCTGTGAGACCTGGCCTATTCGAGCTGCGGAACTGAGACGTCTTCAGGTGTTCGACAATCGTTGTCTCAGAATCATAGCTCGCGTGCGTTGGTGTCGGCAAATCCGTAATGAGGCAGTTAGAAAGCGCGTTTTCGGTTGTGTAACGGGTACTTCCAACAGGACGAAATCTCACTTTACACTGCCACTGCAAAAGCTGGATATTCTTGTTTATTCATAGGTTGACTGGCATTGGAACTTATACACCCCGGTGGTATCCCTTCAAATCTGTTATGTTAATATGTCATCCTCACTGTGCCTGGTTGGAGACACTACAAGATATGGCTGCTGACCGATGTCAGTGGCGTTCTTGTTGTCAGCTTCTATCCAGATTGTCTGAGTGAATGTCTGGAGGTGTAGGCACCTCGGAATGATTGTGTTAAGCTAGCCCTAAGTCCCTCCCCCGTCCACCTTTACCCTTTTCTTTACAATAAGGCTTTCAAATAAGTCATGGTTGTACGGCAGTGAAGCATCGGTGTTGAACACTGATGTCATGCTGTCGGTGATGATGATGATGACTGCCGACAGGTGGGGCAAACTCAGTCACGTGCAACCGTTCAAGCGAAAATCCACAGTGTTGCTTCGATTGGTAACACCACTGCCATCTTCGGACATGAAAGACATGATCGGAAAATTTACTTCTTTTTCTAGGGAGTCCAGCCTGGAGTTCTAAAGTGATGTTTTTTTTTAAAAATCCACATCACTAGGAATCAGTGGTCACGTGGAGTGGTGGGTTAGTAAGCATAGGGAATACATCAGAGGAATCCACTTACAACCGACACATTGCAGCATTTCCTAGGGCTGCTGCAGTTCATAATTGGTGAATATGCAACTTGGAACGCACAGCCCATAACCTATTTCCAGGATCTCATTAGTAGTCGAACATGTTGTCCAGATGTGCATCCAACATGCTATCCATTAGGTCCCCCAGACTTTTTCAACGGATAGCATTTGTTGTACACCTGTACAGCGAACGATTAAGTAGTTATATTTGGATCTTGAGAGTCTCAACCAAGTGAGACGCCTGGTCTTTATTCGGGATCACGTGGACCGTACTTTTTTGCTCACAACTAACTCTATGAGATTTGAGGCCACTGGTTTTGCCTCAGAAGGAGTTTTATTGATGGTTATGTTACCCAATACCAAAGTGATAGGGACATTCTTAACACTTCAGAAGTGAGCACTGCTTGTTCCGTGACCAGGCGGCCTGCTACATTTAGTAAACACCATAGCCAGTGCTGCGGATATCCCAACATTACAGCATTTTCTGAGAATAGTAGAATTTATAGACCAAAGCTTCGTAATCTATTCATGTTAACCTTACGCCCACTCTCCGATCGTTGTACACCACTTTGGACACTGTGCAGCCGGTTACAGACCGGTTTGGCTTCAATTTTGCGAATGACAGGGATGTTCTCTTCCCCCGCAATTCTCTAGCGTCTGCGAGTTTTTAAGGTGAAGCCGAAGGTACCACACTCCTGGAGTTTCTCAGTGCGAAAAACTGTTCCAAAGCAAGTTTTGTTGCCAGAATACCTCAGTGTAATCAAGAATGAAGCTGTACATTAAAGTATAAAAGAATTACATGTAGGATTTAGCGTGTACATGATGCATCGACTCAAATATTCCTCACTCGGCCTAGAACTTGCGTTGTTGCCATTCTTTGATTAAAATAGGACGGTTTCAAGCCCCGTGCATCTGAGGTTTGTTTGGTTGTTGGTCTGTTGGCCGGGCTTAGTAGCTGGGTTGCAAAAGTGTCACCACCAATCTAGTGGACATCGTCACTGGAAAGTTGGGTTGGTCTTCCTTAGTGTGGCCAAAATCAGACCAAACTCTGCTGCTCCTAAGAGCCAACATCCTGGTAGATTTCCGGTGGGAACTTGTTGCTTTTCATGGTCCACGATGGTGGTACTCATTCAGATGCCCATCATCCTTTGCCTGGTAGTAGGAGCACTGCGTTAATATTCGGCTAAATTGTAAGTAGATGTACAATTGTTTGGCCATACTGCCTGGTGTTTGATTTCACGGTAATGGTTTACCAACAGACATCAGATGAAAAATTGTGGCCAGATGTTACATTTAAGTCACGGTGTGCTCAACCGCCACTGACTTGCAAAAGAATTTAATCGTCTTGGTAGCATAAATAGAAGAATTACACAACCAACATGAATTCCGTGGTTTAACGAGCTTTTTTCACGAAGCAGACCTGCAATTACTGTACAAAGGAATTTGTGTGAGGACCCGTGAAGCTGATGTATACACTTTTGGTCTAATGATGAAATGTGAGTTTAAAGAGTCATACTTAAGTCGGCTTTTATAGAACAGCTTGAAAAAGCCTGTTAGACACACTGAAAGTCACTCCAACAGGAAAAAACAACTGGTCCGCGAGGGATTTGAAAACTTTATCAAAATGAGCAATGACTGAGAAGCTAATCAACACAGGCCATTTCGTCTGGGTTGCGGTGGTAATACGTTTGTGCTCCCCAAAATTATGTACTTTTGAGCACATTACACACCCAACACTATGAATATCTCTAATGATCTCCACAAAACATTTTCCATTTGCTTTTCAACTACTGCTTATGAAGCCGATTTCTGGTCAGCCTGTCTCGTCCAGTTTTCTTAGGAAGCCAAAAATAAAAGCCGGAAACACTCGCGACATCCGACAGACAAGCGTACATCTGGTGCAGTGAATACCGTCGAACTACATTATGGTAGCGTTTTACGGTGATGGCAGTGAAAACATATTTGGCTTGTAGACCTGCAGTTAGCCCAAACCAAAGATAGAAGCTGCCTGAACTAAAATGCCTGATATTTAATTGCAGCATAATTGGGAAAATAAACTCACCCAATGAGAAATAAAAAAACGCTAGTGGTGAATTACTACGCTGTTTCACAAAGGAATATGTGTCTCTCAATCAGCGAATTTGTTCTAACTTACTGTCCATTTATCACTTTGTTGGTCGTGAGCGACAGTTTATCCACCAGTTCATCTAGAATGTTCAAGTCACTGGAATTTTCTATTTGAGTTTGTCTAAGAACTTTGTGATCCGATGTACGTTTCTGTGTTCCAACTGTAGTGTTAGTCATATTCCACCCAGGAGTTCAGCCCCATAATTCCTTGTTTACCCTTTCTCTCACGATTAATCGATACATATCTAGAAAGCACGAGGCGTCTCAAAAGCCACCAGAACGTGTGAGATGAGTTCGTGCAAATCGCATTAACCGCGTATCAATTTTTATGGTTCGAACACAGTTCCAGTTCATGGAATCGGACTGGCAGTGAAAATAACTTCTGAGTCCTACCTCGGATTGCCCCATGGCTTTATCCTCACTTCGACTGTTGGGGCATCCCTGCCTGGGTAGCCAAAGGACATCTCACTACCCGTATTTTAGGGCTTGTCTATTCGCCCAAATAACGTCACATGCGATCGCAGCTGTAACCCGTCAGGGCGTTTCTTCCACGAACCAATACCCTTACATAATGGAAAGAATATTTCATACAAACTTTTGATTCATGTAGAATTAGCTCTGCACCGAAGATTTGGCAGTGACTTACAGATATCGATACACTAATGAAGATCAGTTCGACAGCTGCTGCACATTGTGCTTTGCACACCTTCACACAGGAATGGTACTTTTGGAGAAGAGCATCATCTGTCTTGCTCGAAACTCCCTTGTACATCATTCTTCACACAGAAATTCAAGTTGGACATTCAAACTCATGGATGAAGACCGATTTTCAGATGCGTCTGTTGAGTTTTTTGGAGAAAACTCAGTTATTGCTTTCAGGCTTTTCACATTGAAAACCGTTTAATCAACGGAGCATTTTTATAGTTCCTTAGACGTGTATGCCCACGTGATTTTTGTAGTATCTGGAGTCTGGAATTCGAATGATACTTGGGCGTTCTGAAAGTGGACAGTCAACATTGAGTGTTTATTTATATGGTGGAGCAGTCAGAAGATTTCACGGGTTTTTTTACGGATATTCAACTCTTTAGTACTGGTGCTGGACAATTCTACAGGGTCCGTGAGCTCAGGTTTTGTGACAATGTCACTTACCAGAGTTCCGGTCGACCGGAACTCTCATCACTTGTCTGGCGCAGCACACAGAAACAGGAAGCTCAGAGGTGAAGGTCAGACAAACACTTTCACACAAACTGTTAGAATGCTGCACTGCACCTGACTAATTGACCAAGTTGTCATCATGCAATGTGAAATTTCGGGCTCATCAAACTAAAGATTCTTCATTTATTCTGGTTGAGATTTGGGTCAAATTCACTAAAACATAAAGAACCAAGGATTCGCAAGTGTGAAAACAGAAAGTCATGATGAACTCCAAATCAAAAGAAAAATTCTGGTGAAAGTGGCCAACGTTCTAGTTCATTTTTCGAACCCGTGTGATTTCTTTCCGCTTCTTCCGATTCTTAATATTCGTTTTCATTCTTTGGGTAAGTGCTCCGGAATACTCTACATCAAACTGTTATGCGTGATTCCGTACCAATGACCAGGAAGTTTACACTGGTCTGCATATTTCCAGTTGTTCAAGTATACTGTAAGTTTACACGGCTGTGGGCACCCATTATTTGGTAACACATGGGTGGGGGAGCACTGTCTACCCAAACGATTGTGGTGATTTTAAGTATGTGGCCGTTCCAGGCTCAAATTAATGAATTAATTAATTAATGAATTAATGCTTCGCCTTCAGGATAGTAGGAATGTTTAAAAAATGACGCTTCAATGGGTCCAATTTCCGTGTGAATGATTGACCTTATGACCTTCGTGTACTCAGGGAGAGAATGAGATGCCTTGAGGAGTAGACCTCTGTTGGTTGGTCTATTTGTCCAACTCGGGGTTGACTGCCATCCCATGGGTCACTCTTATTACATATCATCTATTAACTATATCCAAATTGATATGATGGCACATCATCATCGACTGCAACAACCGTAGGTATAAATTCCATTGGGCGTCCGTCCGACTACGGCCAAAATAAATTACAAATCATGTGAATGTTTTAAAGCCTTAGGTCACTCAGATCAAAGCCACTAAGACAAAGCATAAGCAAATACACTTAACGAAAAATTCGGCATTGTGTACTCTAGCTGAACACACAGAGGTACGAATGGTCGCTAGTCCTCAATCCGTACAGGTGTCTCGAACCAACGCCATGAAATTCCGTAAAGGGATTATCTCCACTGCCCTCCGCTCACATGGCTTTGATTTGTTTCCACGTCTTAGGAAGCCAGGCACGTTGATGTAAGGCTAATTCTGACGCAGCGGTATTTTGGAAACGTGAGAAGCTTTGGGTGCAGATAAACTTTGTGCACAAATAACTCGACGTTGAACTGAGAGATCATTCAACGTTTACTACCGAATAATCGCTTCCTGAGCGTTTGACTCCTTGTGTGGGCGAAAACTTTCTAAGTTCTAAGGTCTCTGCTATGGTCCGGAAATAAACACAACCAGACTCTCATCAAAACTAGTACGTCAACATTCCCGCAACAATAATTATTATCGACACGAACACTGAATAGAGATTACAGCACCATATTGGTCAAGCTCTTCTTCCTCGTTACAGTCTTGTATCGCTCCACCCCTGTGGGTAACTGACTACTGTTGTCTTTTAGTTGGACACCATGGCCACACTGAAGGGAGTCGGAAAGTAGGATTGGTGTAAAGGTAAGGGACTATGTATCAAGACGATCCGGAGGAGGCGGACTAGTCTAGGGCTGTAAGAACGCTAATGACTGCCGCATTGTGCCATGACACAAAGTCTGATATCGCCTGGTTTTCACCTCCTACGTCACGGGGCTAGCGTTCATAACCTCTGGCTGATCGCCAGTGGTTCGTTTCTAGCATGATCAAGTCTTGTCAGACAATTTTAGTTGCCATATTATCTCTCAAGGGAGAAGCAGTAGGGTAAAGTGGTATCTCTTGAGAGTGGTAAAACTAAATTTTCAACCGACCTTTCGTTGTGTTTGTATTTGGCTTGTTATCCTTGTACGCGTTTGCAACGTTCTCCCAACCCATTAGCTTGATGGAAGCCAGTTGGCTGAAGCTCTTTTGCATCTTTTCCCAATCACAGTGGTAAACTGGTCGGTAAACTAAAACAGGCCTAACATCTTTTCGATTAAAACCAATGATGAGCGAAGACGAGTGTACCGCAAACATGGAATGGAGCAATATGTCGATTGCCACACAGTTATAAGGTTCTGTGAACAGAACAGCGACCACCTGATGTAAAACCAGTAGAATGGGGCATTCATCGCATCTACAGCAGGTGGATTTGTCGACTCTCGCAGTAAGTGGAGTTAGGCTGTTGCCTATCCAGTCTCGTAGCCAGCTCGTAGGCCCAAAGAACAACTAGCATAGACTAATCTATGCGAGGTACTCTGAAAGTCAATAAGAACCATTTCAACCATTTAATGTTTGTCGTCTAGCATTCCATCCATTAGAAGCTCCACCCACTTTCGTTTGGAGGCTTTTTCACTATACCGTCAATGAAGTCAATGATTATATCCAGCACCTTTGCTGACCCTCACTTGATGTGCAGCACACTGCTGTAGACGTACAATGAACATGACATAGCCCACTGAGGGTGCATGATACTCACTTCAGATTTTGAACTTACACACTACTGCCAAAACGGTCATCATACTGGGTAATGTGTTACTGTGGACCATGTACGTGCTAGCTGAATGTTCAGTCGGCTTTGAACGTTCAACATCCAAGCCCGATCACACAGACCCGTCGAATTTACTTCCATTCTGCATCCTCGACCGCGTATAATTGTAGCCTCGGTTGCTTTGCCCTACTCGCATGCTCCGTCATTACACAAACATCGAGAGACCCGAACGTGCACCGACATCGCAGTCATTCGGGCAGCGAACGTAAGTGCGTCCGTGCTGTACGTGTATGCGTAGGTGTCCGTATGTGCGTGTCCGGGTGTGCGTGTACATGAGTCGGTGCGTTCCAGTCTATGGGACGAACCCACAGGACATTCCGTCAAAGGGGTGAGCACTGCACGGAACAAGCAGCTGGGCAAAATGATGAGGCTTTCCTATGAGACATTTTGACTGACGAAGAACTGACTTGACATCTGGCTAAATGTGTAAGTTCACTTTTCGTATTCTAAGCGCTTTGAATTGGCTGATCTCATTTTAGCCAAATTTGGTCGGCAAACGGAAAGGCAACAAGCCCAGAAGGCCAGTTAGCGTCTCTATCTCTGCGTAGCACAGCTGAAGAAAAACAAGTCCGAACAATTGGGTCTATAACATCCTCCGAAGTTTTCTACCATTCGCCTCGTCGGTTTGTATAAATCTATCGTCTCGCCATAGGCACCACCCGGTGAACCACAGACTCATCAGTGTTCAGAATCCATAGATTTTAGAGAAAGTGGATGCTTTAAAGGGTATACAACTTTTGGTAGCGAAACCCGTGTTCGTGTCTCCAAGGCTAATGTAAAAGACGCCCAAAAGTAGAAACGTCTGGTCCCGATATCCCTTCGACTCGCTGCAAGATTTCCAGCCGAACGAAGTACAAAGAGGTCAGCTAAGCCGTCTATCAATCGTTTTCATGGTTTGGAAGTCGGAAGGAGTAATATTCGATAACATAAAAATGCTTAAGTACCTGTCCGATTCCTCTGGCGTCGCGCTAGGAGTAGAAACCATCAAAACCTATGTGGACCGGTATTAGAAAGGCTGAAGTTATACGCTGACTAATTCAGGCCTATCGGTGACCGTGACGATTCATAGTTTGCACCTCAGTAATACCTTCATAAATTAAAGTCAGAAATGGTAGCGAGAGTGGCATTGCAGTGAGTAGTGGTATGACGGGAATATCCTCTAATGCACGCTGACTGCGAAGATTGTCGACATGAGTATTGAGATTCCCAACAGGGAACTTGGAATCATTCGTAGGTGTGACGATCCATAATATCAAAACGAAAAATTGGGTGCAAAAGTCTACGGTACTCTTTAAACAAAGGTTAGCAGAATTACACAACAAACCTTAATTGTCCACGGTAGTTTAGTAAGTGTCATTAACTAGTAAAGCGCATTGTCAAGGTGCGCAAACCAGACAACGGCAATGGGGAATGTTGGCGATAGTGTTATCTGTGGTCATCTTATTGGTGGTACGATTTCAAGGAAATCACGGCAGAAGAAGTCAGGGGAGCCCATAACCAAGCATGAGTAGGTAGGTCAGTGATCCACACAAATGCTAGTGTACTGTCAAACGGGGCGGCCTTTGCGACAAGATGAATACGAAGGTGAGTTGGAGCAAAAGAAGTGGAAATCAGAAGTACACGGGCGGAGCAAGCAAATGAATAGAAGGGTTTTTACAATGTGAAATGAGCTCCAATTGCGGTTTTACGGCTAGGGTTGTGCCCATTTTAGATAGCTTGTCACGCGCGAAGACTGACGTGGACAGCATTAATATGCTGAAGAAATGCTCCACGGTCGTTTGTCCCACTGGTCATGATAAAGGACTGAATTTCTATTCTCCCCTCTATATGTGGCTGCGCCACCTGCAATAGACATGTACACAAAAATGGTCATTTTTTAGAAGCAAATTATTCACTTTAGCCTGAGTCTCGGCTGTTTGAAGCTGTTTTTAAAATCCGAGTCATGATATAAATAAAAGGGGTCAATTCCTTCTTGGTTTTCTTGCTTGTGTACTTCAATGGTGAAATAACCAAGTTCGATGGTGCATCATGTTCTAAAGCCGACCACACTGGTCGTGGGCATGATCTCTTTTGGTAAGTTCAACTTGACCTAAACACCTAATTTTATCTTGGCCGTTTTTATGATTAGTTGTTTGGTTTCACCTGCGAAGCCCAATATAAAATACCTGGGACCAAACTTTATAATTTATTTAAACTCCAGATGTGATCTGGCTCTCCATTAGCAACCATTCGAACTCTAAAAATGGTATTACAGCCAGTCTGGAAGATGCATGAAACGCAATTCTTCGACTACCAGCAATTACAAAGGACGAGCTCTCAGTTTTCTTTACTAATTTCATTTATTGCCAACGTTTTCAAAAATCGAACCGTGTGCCGACATCACTTTAAACTCAGGGTACTAATAAAGGGTTAACTTCCACTTCATTCGCTCCCATGCCCCATTTTCTGCATACTTTTCAAAACAACGTCTTTAATATGGGTTCCATGGATAGCGCCAGTCGACCACGTGGGTCAGTTAGCTAGCATTTTCATTAAAAAGTTACTATAAAAGGCAGCATCTTCTACGGTGTAGTGATGAACAAAGTTAACGATTTGTGATCTGAACACACGTTCCATTTGCACGAAAACCACATCACTATTGGAGCTTGTCAAAAACTGATGTCAACATTTCAGTGGATTTTTTTGCAATAGAGGGTTCCTTGGACGCATGCCGCGTTAAAATAAATTTGCACCAAACAGTTGATTGAACTGCTAATATCGCCTAGCTGCCAAGCCGCCCGAAGAAAACACGAGGGATGAGCCATTGCCAGACTGCCCAAGCTTTCGCTGGAGCTGAGATGGGGTTCGAACCACTTAGCTTCCAGTCACTGCGTACGCACCTTGTCCACTAAGCTATCTCGAGCTCAGTTGCAGATATGGGCCTATTAATGTGGCCGATATAATCATGCCATATTTTCCTAATAGTCACCCAGAGACATTGAACTTTTTCCTTAACCAGAACGGATACACCTTGTGTTTTATCGTCTTTCTCAAGAGTACACGCCCTGGTCGAGGGAGGAATTTTAGTATGGCTTGCAAGTTGTTCCTCGTGAAAGAAGTAATATATCCACCAAAGAAAATGAAATCGATCACGCCAAGACTGTATTGTGGAGTGGAAAGTTTGTGGACAAAAATACATGTAAACTCTCTATGGCTTATCTGATATTAGTAATTCTCTTGTTTTCCAGCTTTACGTTGAACTTGCATTAATGATGCCACCGACGGAAAACAGTAAACGTTACTTTGTAGCCGGTCCTCTGTTACTTCCACCCGTAGATGGGAAGCTTGAGTCTACTCAGTGGTTCGATAGACTCATTCACGTCGAATGGTTTTGGGAAGCCCAGTTATTTGTGCGGATAGAGTGAACGGATTTCAGTCGAAGGATATATCCAGCACCAGACGCTGCGGTACTGATGTCATATATTACTAATACTGGCTCATTGCTTCCGAAAAAGACTGCTCTTTTTCGTACCAAATCCATGGTAATGCAAGCAGAGAAACGGCTGTTTTTGAATTGGCTAGATGAAATGAAAGAGATCACGAAAACCCTGGGTAACGTCTGTAATGATTCGACTACCAGGATCGTTGTGTTAGACTAGCACTGGGTCTATCCTTTAGTGAATTTTATCCTTTTCATCAGAACAAGGTCTTCAAAAGAACTGTAGATGTACGCCAACGAAGCATCATTCTCGTACATTGGAGTAGTGCTGCTGCTGCTGCTGCTGGGGATGAACGGAAGGTTAAGATCGTGGGTGTTTTGTACGCCTTCCTTTTCATGTTGTCCCGTTCTGGCCCTAGGAACAAGGATAAGGCGGGTTAAATAGGCTCCCCATTGAAGAACACAAATAATCATGACTAAGTTTGGAGTATTTGATGGCCAGTAGTGTGACGGTATCAGAAAGTAACTTTTTCTTAGACTTCGCTCCTTTAGTGAAATTCGGAAGATCGTTCAGTAAGCGGAAGACTCTCAGCTCTCTCTCAACTCTCTCTCTCTCTCTCCATACTGGGTACATGGGGGTGCATCGTTCGATTTTACGCCCTTAGAGTAACGGGCGCATACTACTCAACGGGACCATCGTTTTGGGGTTAGTGCACTTTTAATCTCACTCTGAAGTCTTATATCCAGTTTGCACTAGGTACCTGGACGCACAGAAAATGTAGATCAATATGAACATTCATGTCTGTAGGGGTAAATGGTGGGGTGATGATATTGCCAACTTAATGCCACGACCCTTAAGGTAAGCTTCGAAGACTATCTCTTGTCTTCTCGTCTTTAAAAATAAAGAGCACCATACTCGGGATTATAGCAATACCAAGTTACGGGTACTTTTCTAACCGTTATGGGTAGAACAACAATTGTGATAAGTAGTCCTTTGCCAATGTCATTTTTGCTCCCCGAAACACTGCTGATGGATCTAGCCTGTAACATCATCTGTACTTATTTAGCCGACCACGCAGGTTGCGTAAACACCCTTAGACTGGATTATGTTACAAGACCAAGATTCTTTTCAGGACCAACCTGGCGTATGATTATTAAATCAGCTTTGAAGGTAGAATCTTGTGCACAGACAACATACCGTCCAATAATCGGTTGATCATGAATTCTGGAGTTATTTTTCTGCCTATTAGTGGACACTTCGATGTACTTTCAAAAACCTGTGATTCCGATGCATCTGCCAGCAGCAAATTGATTTTTATCATTTTTACGAATATTCATGCTATTCTAACTTCCAGATATGGTTATGCCACCTCCCCACTCAATGGTTCACGTGCATCGATGCAGCATGTACACAGAAATCGAATCTGCTTATTCCGAGATTAGATTGCCCCGTCCAAAATCCTACTGCCCACCATTTTGCAGAGAGAATGATCGATATCGAACGCTTCGACGGATTCGTCACGGGAATACAAAGAAGCGTGTGGATGAATTTGAGTCCATGTAGATCGATTCTGTTTATGCAACGGGTCCAGAACGTCTAGCGTGCAATAAGGCAGAGCAGCCTAGTCGCAAGAACATAGCTACGATGTTAATCTTTGTCTCCACAAGTTCCACCTTGCATTTCTTTGTCTCGGGCTTTTGTTTTTCTACATTATGATTGTGACTGTCGGATTCTATTACATATTAGAATATACAGTTAATATAACATCCTTTGGTTGGTATTGTGATTCTTGGAATAGGAAGGTAGCAATCCTTGAACTGTGTTTCATACCAGAGTAGCAATAATTCGTGTGGGTGGGAAACTGAAAAACTGGAGAGAAAGTGTTTTTGCTCTGTTCGGACCGATATTCTGCTGGAATCGGTAACATACTTGTAAAGTGCTGGTTTATGACAGATCTGGTGGTTTCGAGCATTGTGTGCTATCTCGACACTCAAATGAACAGGATTTCCAAGAGACAATTCTCTTCCGAACAGTTTCTTTTCAGAGAGTGCATTTCAGTGGCTTGTAATGCGACGGTATGTACGCCAGAGCACATAGCAACAGACAGGAAACAGATCCGTTTTTCATGGGGATTGCTCGATTTTGCTGTGTTTGGAGTTAATAACCATAGGTTTTCAGCTAAATTCTCAAAATGTTCTCGTTCTTCCAAGCTCCGCTCGAACATCTAATCAGGTTTGGTGTGACAAGTAAGGAAATCTAGTTGTCTTACAGCTTTGATTACGATTGCAAAAAACATTGCATATTGACACTAGCCTTCCTGAGGCCGCACCTCTCCAATACCTCGTGTGGGACCGAAAGTACTACAATGAAACCTCAGTAGTTTGGTAGTTTGGTTGCTGAAGGGAACATTGGTAACGTTTATAGCGTACAGATGGTCGGCGGTTTTTCGCTACCTATAGAAACTCGTAATGTTCTCGGTAGTTTGGACGTAATGTGCTACTCATAAGGCTGTTGGAAATTCTTCGACAGCCAACCACCGGTTTTGTCCTTCTTGGGGCTCATCAGTTAGGCCCACGTTTAGGTGCAGAAGATCATCATCACAAACGAGAGATTCAGATGGGTCTGCAGTGAAAACCAAATCGGTATGCAAATAAGTGAATTTTGGTATTGGTAGTTACGTGTGGATGGATTTTTGTGCCGTGTGTGGATTTATACGAAGCGTATTACCTCTCAATGTCCCTGACTTATCAGTGGCGGTGCGGACAGAAATTGAGCCTTCGAGCGCACAGCACCCGGTTAAGTGATATGTACTGTCCAGTGAAAGATACGAGTGAAGTTGTCTGTACTTCATATTGGTGCATTTCGCACTTCTTGTTTTGTGTCATATCTTTTTGGGGTAAGCAAAATGTTTGCTTGGACCTCACAAGATCCAACATCTTCGCTTCTAGGCTTCAAGATTGCAACGTTATGCTGTGGGGAATCCTGCGCGCCATAAAAACACCCACACAGACGACTCCTACCATTATTAGCTACACCACTCGACGAGCTAATACGAAGTATGACCAATGATCGATAGTCTTGATTTGAGCGAATACCATGTGCACGGGTAGATTACTGCTCCGTTTTGTGCATTGCGACTGATTGCACACGTTCATTCTTCCGCTAGGTGAAATTGTGTGGACATGCGTAACCTGTCTGAAGCACCGTTGTTTTATTCCACAAAAAGTTCACCCAACCACGCGCCGATCGATAAATGTGACTTGCGCATGAGAGAAAAGGGACGCTTGTGGCTTGCCTGTTGGTATCATCGTATACTGTTTTCGCATTCGGTTCGCACGCGACATGTCAGTAAGAAATTTCTCAAGTTGAATTGTTCGGAATTACGCATACAGAGATCGTCAGACATGGATATATCTGTGGCAATTTTGAGAATGGTTCTTTCATGAAAGATTCCGTGTTGAGCAAATGGGCTCCGTTCAGTGTGCAGCTGATCTTATAAGCTCTAAAGATGACAACTTCGATGCTTGACTGCGTGTGCAACATCCCTACAAAAAACCAGTCTATCGGTGGTTGTTTTTTAGCAAGCAAAGGTGGGTTCGAAAGTAGTATAATTTTTAAAATCAATTCAGTAAAGGCGTTGTGTGAAGCTGGTTTAGTTCACGAAGTAGAACGACATCCAGACTGATGTGTTCTGAGATATCCGAAGTGCTGCAGTAAACCAATTCTTCAAAGTTCTAGCGCTTGAAAATCACCGCCCAAGGACACATAGGTTAATTATGGCCTGTTTTAGTGGACACTCAGTCCCCCTCAGCAAGAAGTAAATGACCACAGTCATTTCGTTTTAAGCTGTCCATGAAAGCAAAGAACTAACTTGTCCTTTCATTTTGCCTTGCACCATATATTTTGGTTTCGGAAGTGTCACTGAAGTAAAGTGCTGGTCAGGAAGTTTGTGTTCCACAGCTAGACTAAAAACGGTAACGTCAACTGCGAACTGAACTGGAAGGCACGCAAATGTCGTTTGCAGCATGAGTGTACAACAAAAAATGTGGGTTTTCCGCCGTCCAAAAACTCAGTAGTAGTCCTTAGGTAGATGGTATTATTTGATCTGTAGCCTGAGCTACAAATGAATTTCAGAACAAATACAATTTGCGTGGGATGAAAAAAGAATCGTTTCTTTTCACTTCTACACAATTTCCCTCTTTGCGTTATCATTTTTTGTAGCATGTTCCTTTTATACAGATATGCGTTAGTATGAATGCATACAACGCAGGGGTGTTCATATAGTTGTTAGAAATTGCTAATGTGGAAGAAGATGGGTGGAAGAGAAAATAGCTTTAGTGAACTCAGTATACGGAGTTTGTGTTTGATGATAGTACTATACCACTCCGACACGATTCCCTGCAGCTTACTGACTCCTAGCACGATTGGAGAGGTGGAGATCAAACGCAGGCATGTATGACTGGGTGCTCTCGTGTATTACTTCTGCTGCGAGGGGGCTCCGACAGAATGTTTTTCTTGACAGACGATTCAGTCTTGTGTTCCAATGTGAAAATTCGTCCTGCGATTGAGCATGCTGGTGTGGGGTAAAGGAATGCCTACATGGGTTGTGGGCTTCTAGTAAGTTTTAATGGATACATATGAAGCTCAGATGGCTCTAGATAACCGGGTCTCTGTCAGCATGGTTTTAAGCATTTTTGCCTCTCAGTTCTCATGGCCTTAAGCTGTACCGATTCTAGTACACTCACATTTTTGGCGATTAGATGGAGGCATATATATTTACTCCAACCGACGAAGTCTGACGAACTCGAAACTTTGGTAGCGTGTCACCCAAGAGACCGTCGGAGTAGCCAAACTTTTGTAACCGTTTTCTTGTACATTCTTTCAACATCTTCCGCCGGGTTTGCCTCATACATACCGTTGTATCCAGGTCTGTTCGGCGAAGCAGTGGTTTTCGAAGTTATTATGCGTGTGTCGCACAAAATGACCGAAATCACGAATCCAGGAAAAATTAGGAGTTCTAAGTGAGAAATGCATTCGGCGTGGTTTCACTATGCATCAATTTCACACTAAAGCTATTGTAAAATTAGAAGTTTCTGTCTTGTGGTGCAGCTTCACGCTTTAACTTGGCTAATGATTTCCTTTTGTTATTATGTGATATGAACGTACGTTATTTAAAGTCGAGTACGGTTCCATCATGGGATAAACACTCAAGTAATCGTAGTTTGGAACTGAATGACGTAACACGGAGGCTAATTTTGTGCTGACAACCTCGGAAAGCCTTGTAGTTCTACAGTACTGCTACACTATATAGTGTACCTATACTTTATTTGGCAGTCTGCTTTTGTTCTATCCACCACAGGGTCCGTACGTCTCGTGCTTGCACAAAGCTCATCTCCAAGACCAATTATCTAGTGCTGCTACTGTCAAGGTATCATGTGCAGGTTTGACTATTCCAAAAGCACTCGATAGGAAGACGCGTTGCCCAGAAAAATAGTGCTCCCATGTTGAACCATCAGTTTTCAGTTGATGTAAGAGACAGATCACAGAGATTATCCGGACGTTTCTGACTGACTGTATTAGCAAAGAATAAGCCTACCAACAGCCCGGAAACACATTGGAGGCACTTTCTTATGGTTATCCTCCTCCTTATCATCACCATCATTATCAGCTGTAAGAACCACGTACTTGTGGTACAGTGGTCTTAGCTGCCATAATTTCCTTCACCGATGATTTGGGGAGATAGCTGAGCATTGAAAATTGGAGTGGTAAACTGGTGTGTAAATACAGGTCCGTCAGTGGACTTTTAAGTGGGGGTTGGGTTGGGAACGGAGCTATGCATTGAAGGCAATAGCTTCATCACGCATTTTTCCGCTTGAAACTATGGCGACGTGCCAGAGGAGGATTTGGAAATACAGTGTGGTTATACTGGCCCCAATACATCTAAATTTTTAGTTTGTTAGAAAGCGCGCATACATTTTGATACATTTTTCAACAGTTTATTGCGGTACAAAGGAAACCAAACCAAACTCAAATGGTAAAAGAAAAGCCTAGGCAAGCCTCGGACACAGTGTCTGTAAACTTGAGTCATATCTGTCACTTCAACATCGGAACTATTCCTTCGGAGCCTTGAAAGGCAGTTGTTGAAACAGTGCAGCGAGTGCGAATGCCTAGGCGAAGGCTACCGTCTCCAATGACAGCCCTTCATCGTGATGTTCTCGCGTCTTCCTGAACCAGTCATTAGTCACCTTGGTCAACTCAGAGATGATGGGACTTTTTCCCATTTAATCTGGTCCGAACAATATCCATTACTCGTAGTTTCTCCTTAATTACGTTCCACAAAGGTCCACAAGGAAGGTCAATCTATCTTTGCCCGACTCCGAGTTCGTAAACAGTGATTGCGGGTCAGTCATCAAGGGGTCATTATCAACTGGGAGCTGCTCACCTGGCATGTCGGATACCCTGAAGTTACTTGTGGTTTACGCTCAGTGCTAGCTTGTGTCATGACGGGTTGGTGAGACTGCCAGTGCCGACCAGAACCCCACTACACCATTCCGGTTGATCCAGTGTGATTCAGCGGTCGAATGTCCAACTGAATTCCGGTCATGACCATCAGGCAGTCATTACACATTTCCATTCGCACCTCCATTACGGCTATTGTGCAGGACAAACTCCCAGATCTTCTTGTCAACCTCACGAGGTGCCCCACCTATTGGCCGGTCTTTTCAGCGGTGTGACTCGTATATGATACTATTTCCTGCTTTTGTAAGGCAGAATATGTTGAGCAACTTCATAACAGAATACGCGAGCACCCACTGTGCCGAAATAATAGTAGATCCATAATACCTTCGAAAGTTTGAAGGCGTCACACCTTGTTAAGATGGATCACATAACCCAAGTCCTTTAAGAAGTGCCCCGTTGGACTGAAGGTGTAGCTTGGCTAAAATTGAAGAAGTCGAAATGCAGCCATGTGACACGGTGCTGTGCCGCAAAAAGCGATCTATTCGAACTTCAGTCATGTCTTGGTCATGCGACACACGCTACCAGATAAGCAGACTGAGAGACCGGCCCCTGTCCGATTGGATGAGAGTTTATTTTTCCACTCATTCCGCTGATCTGTTGTTACCCATTTATTATTAACCACATAAACTATATGAACCACTCAGTTCGACTGGTGGGAGCATACTTGCCATGCCATCCAAAGGAAGCACGGTGGTTGAGATACTGCCGGGTTGCCCAAGCCTAGACAGGAGCAGTCGAGAAGCTGTATCGGGTTCGAACCACGGACATTTCGGTTAAGGTGTCCTCGCCTCAATCAATGACCAATTGTTAGCCTCACGGCGGCATCTGGAAAGCGTTATTGTTCCTCATTCTGTTCCTGATAGCAGTATGGGATTTGCCAGTGAACCACGCCAACTTGCAGCCCATATTGTGATCAGACAGCCAAATCGATGTTTAAATCTCTCCACCAAGTATGCGGAGACGGGTACATCAACAAAACTTCAATAATGGACAAATCCATTGGTCCACCAGTCGTACACGTACTAAGAAAAATTGGCCCAACACTAGGCCAAATGGTGCCAAAGACCTGACTGTACAAGATTTATGACAAAAGACTAGAAATAACAAGATAAGGGGGGAATCACTACCTCTGTGAGTGGCTTCCAGCGGCACCAGAAAGACGACCAATCGTTTGAGTTCTTAGCCCAGAAAAGTCGTTCGATGCAATCAGTTGGAAAATACTTGGAATCTATCAATAAATTATTGGTTCAGAAATGTTTCGACGAAAAACGTCGAGTATATTGCCCGACAACGTTACGCTTTGACAAGCAGCAGGGTTCTTTACTGATAGCGGTACAAAAAGTCAAACAAACTCCGATTTCAGTCTACTTAGTTTTAAAAACATTGGGCTGTCGAAAATTTCGGCTTTAATAAACAGCTGTTCTCTTCGAACTTTCATTCATTTTTCAATGTTATTATTCCGAATATTCTCGATCTCATAATACAGTGTGGGTGTACTGGCGATCAGGGCTCGGCTGCAAAATTTACTATTCTGAGGCTTGCATTTGGAAGCAAAGCCTAGTGTGTTCATGCGTTGATCACAGAAACATTTCTTGCCACGCACTGTTTTAGACGTTAAGAACCCAGGAAAAGTAATTACACGGCTACTTCAGTAAGCTTTTCGTTTTCACCAACCATAATGTTGACATTTCTAGATATAGAGTAACTGAGATAATGATCTCAGATGATTCAAGATGGTTAAATCAAATCTACTCCAACTAATAGCGCTTTGTGCTCCTTGGCTGAAAATTTTGTATGCGCACCGCATATTCATCTTGGGACTTGTTAATACATCTGACTAAGTAACTGGATTTGCTGGTCCAGTGCTGTATTCCACAGGTTGCTGGAGGGAGACTGTTAACCCTCGTCTCATTGGGTATCTTCGCCAACTTTGTAATCAGAAACCACAGTGGCCCTTTTATCCATGGATCCCATCTCAGAGTGGACACTAAAATATCTTGTCCTAATCACCAAAATGAATTCGAAAATTGGGAGTGCAACCGTATTACTCACTAGCCCTTTGTTCGATCAGATGTAACGGTTAACCTCCAAAAGTGCCAGATCCCAAAAGTATCATTTTCCCGTTGTGACAAATGTTACTCTTGACAGACATGAGCGTACTAGGCTCGAAATCCGCTGAAATCCACTATATTGGCACAAGAGCAATAATATGCATCCTCTCACATTGTCGGTCAGAGGCGGCTAACACTGGTGATGTGCAACGAACCAGCTCATTACTGCATCAAGCCATATAAACTCCATATAGCTGGTAAATTGTTCTCGGTATGTAACAAATAGCAACATCACGTGAAGAAAGGATACACAGCTATTGATTCACCAGTCAGATAAACTCGTGACGACGCGTCACGAGAGTGTGTGCCAATCATTACACTTTATTTCGAACAATTGGATATATTGCAATGAGTGGAGAATATCCGTAGGCGACTGCGCTTTCTACAATTAGCGAGAGATATGGCGTAGAGAGAAATCGGTAGGATCAGCAAATAAATGCTTTCTAATCGTGCGACGCAAGAACTCATCTCAAGCAGCTTTTCTTGTGAATGAAGAAGGAAACGTGAGGTCAAAACTATGGGAATTATCACGACCGAAAGACCAAGTGTTCTGGAAATATCGCCTACCACAATGAAGTCGTTATCGCCTGTGTGCAACAGTTCCTCGTCTTTCGTCTCAGCTATAGGTCGTACTGGCATTGGTAAAAGCCAGTCTGGACGTTAGTACTGTCGACTGGTACTATTAGTTTTCGTTACTCTTGTTGTCCACCACTCGTCCGAATATTCTGCCCATCCCAGAACGAACCAATACCTCCAGCGCTTCGAGTATTGATGATTACAATGCCAAAGGCAACGCACTTCAGGCCACCCACCTATCAGCGAACTAATATTTAACCTTACTCGTGTGCTGCTTTATGTTTTTCGGATTCACGTTCATCTGAGAATGCTAATGCATTCAGTTAAGTGGATTATGACACATCACTTCAGCATCACATCTCCAGAGTCGGCTGAAATCGCATTCTCCTTGGATACACTTTTTGGGACCGAACTTTTGAAACTAATTTTTAAAAAATTTCGGAACTTGGGTGGATATCGGCAGAAGTGGTAAATGGATACGTTTCTACAGATTTGCTTGAAGTAAAACGCAAATCAAGTTACAAAAAAGCGGAATAGGGAACTAACATTCTCGATTGATAGATAGGGTGTTCTTTGTTGGAGATACACAGGATGATGATGACAGGATATCGGGTGAATGGTCACAGCGGGTCAGTGTAAGCTAGCGCCTGGTTCATATCTTACTTTCAAATCGAATTTACATTGAGTCCGAATTTCCATCCTATCAGTGCTACCGGTAACGTCTGCGGCATAAGGAATCACTTGAATAAACTCCAACGCACAGCTTCTAAAACTGGCCTAGTTCTTCAAGCCCGCATTCATTAAGGGATTTCCGTATCACTAGGGTCTCACATTTACTTTATATCGTGAATGACAAATTCACATTCAGCTAAAGTGTTTACTCATAGTGTTGGCTGTGACATCTTTCGAAGTGCTTGAACCACAGAAATGTGTACTGTGGTCGTTTCCACGTGATAAGATAAATGGTCTCAGTAAGCCTTTTGAGCGGTTACCTACACGTACAGGCACTCCTCATCGGACACCTTCTCAGTCTAATGTGAAACAAGCACTTCCGGAACCCAAAGAGACATTGTTTCATTCCCTGAAATTCTGCTAGCTTAGCTTGCGTCGTAACTTTCAGTGCCCTTTCTTGGAATACAGCCGACGACTGGCACTTCTACGGTGTGTCGAAACAAGCACGTAGTTTGAGGTCAATGCCTCCAAATATTCTGCCGTTTTTTCCGACCCGTACATGGAAACAGCTTCGAAATTAGATGAGAGACTAACTTTGCACTACTGATGGCTAAACCTTGCAGATTCAGCCTCACCAGATCCCTGTTCAAAAACCAAGAAGTCAACTGTCTGCTACATACAAGTCTCCATTCCTAAGGTATCCATCGAGGATGTGCGGAAAGATAACTACAGGGTCGGAATCTTGGCTGGCTTCGAGGGCACGCTTCGGGTGGAGCACTGTGTGCACATGAGGCAGCTGGAAGACTCAAAGACGGGGATGTTATGGAAAGTTGCGTTTACTGAAGTCTAATTGGAGTGGTATACCCTCATGAATAACGGTTGGGATTCCCCATCTGTGTGTCAAGCCATCGAAAAACGTGTAAAAATTATGAGCACTAGAGGTGGATCTTGTCTTCTGAACTAGCCTCTGATATCAGAATTATGGTATTCACTTTGACTGCCTCAAATTTCAAAAAATAAGTTCGGCCGCCCGCTTCAAATAAAACAGTTAGCGGCTTGAACAACAGCTGTAAACACTGCCTGATTCTCGATTCTGAAGATCCTGGTTTTCAAGGCAACTAGTCAGGATCCCTTAATATCCACATCATTCTACTGCAATACCGGGTACGATGACAACTCGCATAGTGATCCAGTAATCATGCACATCAGTGTTCAGCACTGATTCGTCGCTATCATCAGAAATCGTGCCAAAAATAGTTATCGCTGGATAATCAATTTCTGTCTTAGGTTTAAGTAGTTACAGGCTCACAATGCCGACATACTGAACCAGAATATGAAGTCCAGTGCTAGAAACCCGAATTGCGCTAATAGTCCCTTTCATAGAGGCGGAATCCGAGAACAACAGCATGATCAGCTATTTTTGAAGCCGGGCACAGATTGGCAGTTTTATTCACCCTAAAGCCAACAACAGGACATGATCACAACCTATATGCTATCACAACCGGGCATTTACACCAATATTTCGAACTACCACGTCTAATTGTCAGTTCTGTTTCCTTAACCAATGATTGATCAGTGGGCAAAACTGTGGCAGCGGGAATCACCGTGTCATCCGCATAAAGCCTATATTTGATGGTGATACACTTGTGCCCCTCTACGGAGAACACCTCAATGGACTAACTAAGCAGTCGTTTCTGTGAGGGATTTGTGTGTTGAAGCGAACTTCAAACGACATGCAGAAGTGGTCTGTCAAGAACAAAATATAGTTTACCTCAATGATAGTGCACTGATGGGAAACAGTCTGTGCCATTTTCACTTGGACAAGCATGCATGTTTCACACTGAACCTGTCATCTCCCATAGGCAGTACTTTGGAGTTTGGGCTTGTACATTGGTGAATACCTTACTTTATTTGGTCATAGGTTACACTAAAGCTAAAACGGAAGCTTCTCCATTCAACTCAAAGGTGTGCCAAAACTTCGTTTATTATGTATGGAACACAGACCTCATGAAAGAAAGAACTGGTCGACAGACCATTACGATTTGAGTCTGAAATGTACGTGTTAATTACCTATGCAGCACGCATCGGTTAACTACCTATCGATCGTTACCGGAAGCAAGGATGCATAAAATGTGCTCCAGTATTCGCAACCAATGTAGTGGATTAGCTTTGGTGATGAAAATCGAGCGAAGTTTTAAGCTGACTCAAAAAGCCGGACAAGAGCTGAACCGTGCGACAAGTTGGGGAACATCGAACCTAGGAGAAAAAGCAGCCAAGAACAGAAGGACCGGGTCAATATTCGTTTCTTTACTCACAGTGAAAAACACCGATACCCTGGACATGACGTGTTTCGAGAAGAGCCTAGAACGGTTTGCGCATGCAACAAAGCTAAAATGTTGAGAGTAGGTCGAGCACATAGATGGCGTCTGCCAGTGGCGAAAAGGGTGAAAGGATGTGAGAGCGAATATAGTCAATCGACAGGAACAGAAAGGACCAAACGAGTTGTTTTTGTAGAGGTTTAGAGCAACACAACTGATGATTGATCATCTCCAGTCGGTTAATGTTTAAAGTGAGATGATCGTAAGTTTGCGCAGGCCTTCAAAGGGAAACGATGACAACCGAGGACTATGTGGAAAAGTTTGGTCATGAACATAGAGGCTGAGCATGGGACACGGAAAAAGAAATGCATCTGACTTTGTATACAACAACCGACCGAGTAATGCGGAAGGAGACGTGAAATAATTTGGAAGGGTCGAGAACAGAGATGAGGGCGAGAACATGCGAAGACCATGCCTGCAGATATATAAGCTCCACACCACGATTAATCGAAAAGTATCGGGGTGCAAAGCAAATACACGTACAACCGGTTAACGAAAAAATAGGGAAGTTTTTAAGAGAAGACAACTCTGCATGAGAGAAGAATAGCGTTTGGTCACAAATGGAGAATCCGCCGACCAGCCACCTCATGTGTGTGTAGTACAGGCGAGGGAAATAGATTTATCAGTGGGTTCCGGCTAATAAGACGAAGAAGGTGGCTGAATGGAGAGGACTGTGCGAGATGTGAAGATGGAGAAAGTAGTGTCGACTTGTTCATCGAGAGGCTAGGCGCAACAGCTCACACGACTCCTTGGCAAAATAAGATACATCGGGATCCCCATCGGCACCCAGCATTTCTAGTGAAGGTTTCACAAAAGTCTGGATGGCATTCGAGTCTAGCAGGTGTCCAAGTTTGCCGAGTATCTGACAAACCTGAAGAAAGACAATGAAGTGCGGTTGAATCAGACTTTGATAAGGCAGAAAAAAAATAACTTTAGCTTAGTGATGCAAGAGTACAGTGGAGGCTCAAACCAGAAGCTACAGGTCAGTGTTCATTAACAAATTCCGCAATTTATCGGAATTCGTTTGTCGCTATACTAAGCTAGCAAATCATATTACTGGAATTTCGTCACTTATTTCGAGTAATTTTCACGATCTTACATATGGTGCATTAAGGCGATAGGCAGAGGGCTTCGGTGCACAGCAATAATGGTTTCACTGACAGGTCCCTCAATGAATTTGTAGTAAATGGATGGTCCTTTCCAGACACCGGTGTAACTCAGAAACCCAAACTCTTGATGGGGAATGTTGCTACCATAAATAGTGAGTATAGCCTCTTGAAAGCTCCTCTACAGTCCTGCTTGTATTCAACGGGTTGTGTACAAGTCTGAACAAGTGTAACATAGGGTTTACGGGGTCGCATGTAGGCATGGCAAACGGTGTTCCCTATATGGCCAAATCCTTACGATAAATCTCGTCATAACCCTGTACAAGCAGCAGACTGAGAAGCTGTAAAATAACTCTCCACCAGTGCCAATCATTCTGCAGCACATTAAGAGTTCGGATTTGGATTTGTCCATAACCCGACCTTCAGGTTACATGCTTAAACCTATGTCGTGCAGATATTTTTTTATCGACAGAGATAAGAGCAACACCGTAAAGGGGGCCTAGTACAGAAAGGAATATGGTCTTACCTTGAACCGCACATTTGGCACAGGATCATGAACCAGCTGAATAATGGTCGGTAACAAGTGCTTGTGCAACAACTCTGATCGACAAGATTCTGCTTCACCAAGTTCTTGCAATGATGCTAGACAAATCATGCGACGAAGGTAGTTTTGATCATGTGCTAATTGAATGAGCTGAAAAATGGATAGCAGAAAGTTCGGGTGAAGAGCAGAATAGTGGTCAGGCTGTAACACTTTCTACGGGAAGCTACCATGCCCCTAAAAGTAGGCACAAAAGCTGAGACACGGCCAGACTTCCCAGGCCTAGACATGGGCAGTCGAGATGCCTAAGGTGGGTTCAAACCGCGGACCTTCCTACCAATAAGTTCGCGCCTTATAACAACTGAGCTATCTAGGGACTTGAAGGATCACAATGAAGACAGCTTGCACAATGTGAAGACGGGATCACCTGCTCATTTAAAGAATGAAATCGCTGCAGAAAACGTTGCACAGTGACGTCAAAAGTAAGCTCACATTACCATCCAAAGAGCCGAAGAAGTAGACGAATCAAAGGCTAAGTCCAAAAAGGGGAAAAAGATGCTTACTCTAGGAATGACTTGTGTAGAAGCCCATTCAATCCCAAACTGATCCATTAACTTGCGCAGGTTGGTCACTGCCGCTTCTCGCACCGCATATACGTCATCTACGAGCCAGTTGAGGCACAAATTGGTCAAACGCTCGTTGAAACATTGCAGTCCTAACTGACTCGCCAACAGGGGCATATACTCAATTATTGCCAACCGGACTCGCCATTTTGCATCGCTAGCCAATTCGACGATTGCCGGCAGGAGACTTTGACTCAGCTGTGTGATGCCCATGATTTGATTCACACATTCCAGATTGGAGATAATATTCAAACGAACCTACAGATGTGAAGGGGAAAAGTGTCAGTGCAATGTCATCCAGTGTTAGGCGCAAATTCGACAGAAAAGGAGCACAGTAAGACGCCATAATCTACGCAAGAAAATACCGCTCCAAAGGCGAGAGTTGCCAGTTACCCAAGCATACGGTGTGATCGTCTTCCATTATTTTCATGATGGAACGCTCACATCAAATTGATCTCACCTCGCTCGAAATAATCGGCATCCTACGGCACTGCTGATCTTACTCAAGATAGCTGTCACACGTGATGTTTACGTGCCAGCTTGACATTTACCAACAGACTTTGATGCTCGTAGATTCCATTGTGTGTGTGTATGTGTCGGGATGGGATGGGGCGGGGATGGAGCTGACGCCTAGGTTTGGCATAATTAGGAGGGTTGTTTGGCTGAGAATAGGGTATAAAGTTGACGGAGACTCGGGGACTGTGCCACCTGATGAGCCCTAAGAAGGATGAAACCCATCATTGGCTATCGAAGTTTGTAGAAACCTGGTGAGTAGCTTCCTTTATAGAAATATACTGCGATATCTAGAATACTGCATCAACTGAAACATGAGGCGACCTTTGTGTAGACTGCGATATATACTGCATCAACTGAAACATGAGGCGACCTTTGTGTAGCACATTCAGTTGAAGAACACCAAAAACGAGAGATTCGGTTGGGTTGAGTGTGGAAACCCAGTTTATATGCAAATGAGTGTACTTACCGAGATCTCTCTAATTTGAGTTCACGTGGAACATAAGGATGACGGAACTGGGACTGCGCCTACCCGATGAATCCCAAGCATGGCGTAACGGGTCGTGGATAGTCCAAGAATTTTCAGTGACCTTGTGAGTAGTTTTCCTTATGAGAATAGGAGAGACCCGAACAAATTGTGCCTAGGGCTTTTCAAAGGCAATATACGAAAGCATGCACTTTGTTGTAATCTGACTGTTTTTTTCGCTCATCATGGTGTAGCGGTTTGTGTAAATCTGTGGTTCATTGAACGACAATAAGGAGTTTCACTTTGACACCCACCGTTTCGACAACCACAGTGACCAGTGGATAGAGGTCCGACGAACACGGTTTCCTGCTCCTCCAGGATGTGGGGCCAGAATAAGAATGGCGACGTGTTCCTTAAAAAACGTCGCAGTATATCAGA
>NW_008751666.1:2810468-2817997 GCF_000715545.1 Opisthorchis viverrini
CGCCGCTTCAAATAAAACAGTTAGCGGCTTGAACAACAGCTGTAAACACTGCCTGATTCTCGATTCTGAAGATCCTGGTTTTCAAGGCAACTAGTCAGGATCCCTTAATATCCACATCATTCTACTGCAATACCGGGTACGATGACAACTCGCATAGTGATCCAGTAATCATGCACATCAGTGTTCAGCACTGATTCGTCGCTATCATCAGAAATCGTGCCAAAAATAGTTATCGCTGGATAATCAATTTCTGTCTTAGGTTTAAGTAGTTACAGGCTCACAATGCCGACATACTGAACCAGAATATGAAGTCCAGTGCTAGAAACCCGAATTGCGCTAATAGTCCCTTTCATAGAGGCGGAATCCGAGAACAACAGCATGATCAGCTATTTTTGAAGCCGGGCACAGATTGGCAGTTTTATTCACCCTAAAGCCAACAACAGGACATGATCACAACCTATATGCTATCACAACCGGGCATTTACACCAATATTTCGAACTACCACGTCTAATTGTCAGTTCTGTTTCCTTAACCAATGATTGATCAGTGGGCAAAACTGTGGCAGCGGGAATCACCGTGTCATCCGCATAAAGCCTATATTTGATGGTGATACACTTGTGCCCCTCTACGGAGAACACCTCAATGGACTAACTAAGCAGTCGTTTCTGTGAGGGATTTGTGTGTTGAAGCGAACTTCAAACGACATGCAGAAGTGGTCTGTCAAGAACAAAATATAGTTTACCTCAATGATAGTGCACTGATGGGAAACAGTCTGTGCCATTTTCACTTGGACAAGCATGCATGTTTCACACTGAACCTGTCATCTCCCATAGGCAGTACTTTGGAGTTTGGGCTTGTACATTGGTGAATACCTTACTTTATTTGGTCATAGGTTACACTAAAGCTAAAACGGAAGCTTCTCCATTCAACTCAAAGGTGTGCCAAAACTTCGTTTATTATGTATGGAACACAGACCTCATGAAAGAAAGAACTGGTCGACAGACCATTACGATTTGAGTCTGAAATGTACGTGTTAATTACCTATGCAGCACGCATCGGTTAACTACCTATCGATCGTTACCGGAAGCAAGGATGCATAAAATGTGCTCCAGTATTCGCAACCAATGTAGTGGATTAGCTTTGGTGATGAAAATCGAGCGAAGTTTTAAGCTGACTCAAAAAGCCGGACAAGAGCTGAACCGTGCGACAAGTTGGGGAACATCGAACCTAGGAGAAAAAGCAGCCAAGAACAGAAGGACCGGGTCAATATTCGTTTCTTTACTCACAGTGAAAAACACCGATACCCTGGACATGACGTGTTTCGAGAAGAGCCTAGAACGGTTTGCGCATGCAACAAAGCTAAAATGTTGAGAGTAGGTCGAGCACATAGATGGCGTCTGCCAGTGGCGAAAAGGGTGAAAGGATGTGAGAGCGAATATAGTCAATCGACAGGAACAGAAAGGACCAAACGAGTTGTTTTTGTAGAGGTTTAGAGCAACACAACTGATGATTGATCATCTCCAGTCGGTTAATGTTTAAAGTGAGATGATCGTAAGTTTGCGCAGGAAACGATGACAACCGAGGACTATGTGGAAAAGTTTGGTCATGAACATAGAGGCTGAGCATGGGACACGGAAAAAGAAATGCATCTGACTTTGTATACAACAACCGACCGAGTAATGCGGAAGGAGACGTGAAATAATTTGGAAGGGTCGAGAACAGAGATGAGGGCGAGAACATGCGAAGACCATGCCTGCAGATATATAAGCTCCACACCACGATTAATCGAAAAGTATCGGGGTGCAAAGCAAATACACGTACAACCGGTTAACGAAAAAATAGGGAAGTTTTTAAGAGAAGACAACTCTGCATGAGAGAAGAATAGCGTTTGGTCACAAATGGAGAATCCGCCGACCAGCCACCTCATGTGTGTGTAGTACAGGCGAGGGAAATAGATTTATCAGTGGGTTCCGGCTAATAAGACGAAGAAGGTGGCTGAATGGAGAGGACTGTGCGAGATGTGAAGATGGAGAAAGTAGTGTCGACTTGTTCATCGAGAGGCTAGGCGCAACAGCTCACACGACTCCTTGGCAAAATAAGATACATCGGGATCCCCATCGGCACCCAGCATTTCTAGTGAAGGTTTCACAAAAGTCTGGATGGCATTCGAGTCTAGCAGGTGTCCAAGTTTGCCGAGTATCTGACAAACCTGAAGAAAGACAATGAAGTGCGGTTGAATCAGACTTTGATAAGGCAGAAAAAAAATAACTTTAGCTTAGTGATGCAAGAGTACAGTGGAGGCTCAAACCAGAAGCTACAGGTCAGTGTTCATTAACAAATTCCGCAATTTATCGGAATTCGTTTGTCGCTATACTAAGCTAGCAAATCATATTACTGGAATTTCGTCACTTATTTCGAGTAATTTTCACGATCTTACATATGGTGCATTAAGGCGATAGGCAGAGGGCTTCGGTGCACAGCAATAATGGTTTCACTGACAGGTCCCTCAATGAATTTGTAGTAAATGGATGGTCCTTTCCAGACACCGGTGTAACTCAGAAACCCAAACTCTTGATGGGGAATGTTGCTACCATAAATAGTGAGTATAGCCTCTTGAAAGCTCCTCTACAGTCCTGCTTGTATTCAACGGGTTGTGTACAAGTCTGAACAAGTGTAACATAGGGTTTACGGGGTCGCATGTAGGCATGGCAAACGGTGTTCCCTATATGGCCAAATCCTTACGATAAATCTCGTCATAACCCTGTACAAGCAGCAGACTGAGAAGCTGTAAAATAACTCTCCACCAGTGCCAATCATTCTGCAGCACATTAAGAGTTCGGATTTGGATTTGTCCATAACCCGACCTTCAGGTTACATGCTTAAACCTATGTCGTGCAGATATTTTTTTATCGACAGAGATAAGAGCAACACCGTAAAGGGGGCCTAGTACAGAAAGGAATATGGTCTTACCTTGAACCGCACATTTGGCACAGGATCATGAACCAGCTGAATAATGGTCGGTAACAAGTGCTTGTGCAACAACTCTGATCGACAAGATTCTGCTTCACCAAGTTCTTGCAATGATGCTAGACAAATCATGCGACGAAGGTAGTTTTGATCATGTGCTAATTGAATGAGCTGAAAAATGGATAGCAGAAAGTTCGGGTGAAGAGCAGAATAGTGGTCAGGCTGTAACACTTTCTACGGGAAGCTACCATGCCCCTAAAAGTAGGCACAAAAGCTGAGACACGGCCAGACTTCCCAGGCCTAGACATGGGCAGTCGAGATGCCTAAGGTGGGTTCAAACCGCGGACCTTCCTACCAATAAGTTCGCGCCTTATAACAACTGAGCTATCTAGGGACTTGAAGGATCACAATGAAGACAGCTTGCACAATGTGAAGACGGGATCACCTGCTCATTTAAAGAATGAAATCGCTGCAGAAAACGTTGCACAGTGACGTCAAAAGTAAGCTCACATTACCATCCAAAGAGCCGAAGAAGTAGACGAATCAAAGGCTAAGTCCAAAAAGGGGAAAAAGATGCTTACTCTAGGAATGACTTGTGTAGAAGCCCATTCAATCCCAAACTGATCCATTAACTTGCGCAGGTTGGTCACTGCCGCTTCTCGCACCGCATATACGTCATCTACGAGCCAGTTGAGGCACAAATTGGTCAAACGCTCGTTGAAACATTGCAGTCCTAACTGACTCGCCAACAGGGGCATATACTCAATTATTGCCAACCGGACTCGCCATTTTGCATCGCTAGCCAATTCGACGATTGCCGGCAGGAGACTTTGACTCAGCTGTGTGATGCCCATGATTTGATTCACACATTCCAGATTGGAGATAATATTCAAACGAACCTACAGATGTGAAGGGGAAAAGTGTCAGTGCAATGTCATCCAGTGTTAGGCGCAAATTCGACAGAAAAGGAGCACAGTAAGACGCCATAATCTACGCAAGAAAATACCGCTCCAAAGGCGAGAGTTGCCAGTTACCCAAGCATACGGTGTGATCGTCTTCCATTATTTTCATGATGGAACGCTCACATCAAATTGATCTCACCTCGCTCGAAATAATCGGCATCCTACGGCACTGCTGATCTTACTCAAGATAGCTGTCACACGTGATGTTTACGTGCCAGCTTGACATTTACCAACAGACTTTGATGCTCGTAGATTCCATTGTGTGTGTGTATGTGTCGGGATGGGATGGGGCGGGGATGGAGCTGACGCCTAGGTTTGGCATAATTAGGAGGGTTGTTTGGCTGAGAATAGGGTATAAAGTTGACGGAGACTCGGGGACTGTGCCACCTGATGAGCCCTAAGAAGGATGAAACCCATCATTGGCTATCGAAGTTTGTAGAAACCTGGTGAGTAGCTTCCTTTATAGAAATATACTGCGATATCTAGAATACTGCATCAACTGAAACATGAGGCGACCTTTGTGTAGCACATTCAGTTGAAGAACACCAAAAACGAGAGATTCGGTTGAGTCTTCCGTGGAAACCCAGTTTATATGCAAATGAGTGTACTTACCGAGATCTCTCTAATTTGAGTTCACGTGGAACATAAGGATGACGGAACTGGGACTGCGCCTACCCGATGAATCCCAAGCATGGCGTAACGGGTCGTGGATAGTCCAAGAATTTTCAGTGACCTTGTGAGTAGTTTTCCTTATGAGAATAGGAGAGACCCGAACAAATTGTGCCTAGGGCTTTTCAAAGGCAATATACGAAAGCATGCACTTTGTTGTAATCTGACTGTTTTTTTCGCTCATCATGGTGTAGCGGTTTGTGTAAATCTGTGGTTCATTGAACGACAATAAGGAGTTTCACTTTGACACCCACCGTTTCGACAACCACAGTGACCAGTGGATAGAGGTCCGACGAACACGGTTTCCTGCTCCTCCAGGATGTGGGGCCAGAATAAGAATGGCGACGTGTTCCTTAAAAAACGTCGCAGTATATCAGAACCCACCTGTGGTCGGGCTTTTTAGTGAAAGGTTTTTGTTGAAGGCCCTAATCACCCTCCTGTCTAGGTGTGAGCACCGCAGTCCAAATACACCAGTGAAACTCACAATTAACGGTAGTGTTACGCCACATTGGTTGTGGTGTAACCTCATTAGCTGGGTCACCTCATTCGCTACAAAAGAAACAAGGGGGATATGCGAATTTTACGTGCTCCTTCTCCCCTATCAAAATCTATGGTGAGTACTTTCTCTGCAGGTTGGGACTCACAGCTAGACAGAACAGCATCGCAACGTATAACGACTCAGATAACATTTTAACAGCATAAGTCAACAGAAAACACCCTTACATCAGGATTTTCATCTTTTAGTTGCGTCAGAAACAGTGGCAATAAGTGTTCCATTGTGTTCTGTTTTCCAAGCAGCGGAGCCAAGGCCATCATCACACCGGCAAGGGCAGTCTTCACCTGCAGGTTGGTTTCTCCAACCATATCACGTATGATTGGCAAGATGTTCTTCATAATGATTGTCTCGCGACTCTCTGATGGTAAGGTTGCGGCAAACGTTTTCAGTTTGCCTGCAGCCGCCGCACGCACTTCACCCTCCGGATCTTTGAGCAAATGCTATCGGGATGTAAAAAAGGGTTTAAAAGAAACATGTTTAGTCCCAAATGGTTTGTGGTTTTTTAAATGATACCAGTTGAACGTCCTTTGCCCAGCCTCAAATGCAGGTCAACAAAAAAACACTTAAAAGTACTAATTGCACGCCATGCTCTCTTTGTGATAGACACAACCTTAGGTTCCTTCGCGCTAAGCTAAACGCTTTCAATAAGCATGATTAAAAGTCGGATGTTCTAAGTAAAAAGAAAACGGAAAAAGCAGAAAAACGAACGAACTCAGTGACACTTCTCAAACTATATGTACACGGCGAGCGAGTGGTTGTGCAGAATAATAGATAACGTACTTCGTATACATCAACCAGATGCTGAACGGTAATTTGAGGTTTGACGGCAGCTTGCAGGTCGGTTATATGGTCGGCAAGCTGGTAACGTACACGCCAAGACTTGTCCTCTGCCGCGCCACGCACGACCGGGATGATGTGGTTTAAAATGTCTTCCACAGACAGCACCTCAGCAAACTCAACTGAGGCGTTCACACCCAGAAGACGAACTGAATCTTGGTCATCTTGCTATTGGGCCATTGAGGAGGGAAGTAAAGGTAAGGAAAATGAACGGTTTTGCCCGTAGACTCGGCAAAAAGAATGTTTTACGCTAACGCCTGGTGACTGAAGCAGTTTAGCAACTCACATATGATAAACTGACGCACGAGGAAGTCCATGACATCCTTGATATAATTTGTAAAAAGAACTATTAACACATCATGGAAAGTCAGATACTGCCGGGGAAATCACTAGTAAAGGATGCAATCCATCATCCACAGACATACGAAGTTTTCCGGTTGGAGTTAAGTCCAGGAACTGAATGCAGGCTGAAAAGCTCTGTGCTGAGTCATCCATACGGTCCACGTTACCAGTGGATAAAGGTACAGGTAATAATGGTAAGAAAGTGTGCTCGAAGGTAGTAGCGGCTCGACAAAGTTGAACCTATGACTTACAGTATCAAGTCAAGGTGCATGTCCTAGTTCTCGCTACGTTTGGGTAACAGCTTGTCCGTAAGATTTGATTTTACACTGCATTCACCAATTAGTTCTAAGAATTGAAGAATTTGAAGATCCGAGAACTTTAGTGGGTTTGGTTAACCGAGATTTGCCGCTTGTCAGTTTAATGCTCCTGTATGCTTCGCGATTTTCGCAGCTAGCACGGGAAATGGTTCAAAATGCAACACTTAGAGACCAACCTGTTCCATCGTAGGGGAGCGAGATCAAACCAAAACAAATGTTCATTAGGGACCTTTAAATCGGTATGCTGATAGGTTTGCATTGAAAATTTTTAAAGGAATCACCATTCCCCATACTTTGGACCGGATATCCAATTTTAACTACCCAATTTTCAATATCCTTATTCCAATACACTGCCTTTCCCTTACTTTACTAAAGTTAACTGGTCAGGCGCGCGATCCCTGGCTCTGCATTTGAAGTGAGTGGACATTTGGCTTGACTTCAGATACCTTTAACTTGCCACAGCTAATTGCCGGACCATCCTAAATGGGGTCTGTAGAAAACTAAGGCACCAAGCTGACTATGCGTGTTCAGTTGTTTTCTTTGTAGAGTAAGGTGCCTTTTTTCATTTTTCTTATATTTTACCACTTCCAGTTAGCTAATCGGAAAGCTGATTATTCTATACAACCTCGTGTATTGGCTACAATACTCCCGTGTTCGGTCTTTCGGACCTAAAGAGAAGGATATTACCTTGCTATCCCGTTCCCTACAACCAACTCTGAAGTGCAATGAACTTCCCCCTACGCGGCAAATGATGACCACGTTGGAGTAAAAGCGCGATCCTGGGTGGGCGGACTATGAGCGCACAATTTCGCCAGTATGGCAAATTGGCCTCGATTTCATGTAAATGCCGTGCACAAGAAGAAGCAAAAATCGATATA
>NW_008751666.1:2818127-2843842 GCF_000715545.1 Opisthorchis viverrini
TATATATATATATATGAATCACTTACTTGGGCTAATTGCGGCAAAAGTGGCAGAAGGTCAGCACGCAGTGCGTCTGGTTCCAAACATCGAGCGAACTCACCAAGCCGGCTAGCTGCTGCACGTCTAACCATGGGTGTGTCGTCGTTGCAAAGTTGCCTGAATGTCTGCCTCAGGTCTGTTCGTACGGCATTGGGCGAATGACGATAAATAACACTAAAAAGTCCACAGGCGGAAGTTCGACTAGTGAACCATTCGCCAGTGGCAAGTCGCTTGACTAGAGGTAGAAAATGTGCCCCAAGATCCTACAAAAAACGAAGGCCACAGAGGAGATCGATGAAATCGGGAAAGTGCTCCTGAGCAAGTTGCGAATCATTCCAGCTAGAAGTAGATCCAATTAACGCGAGAGTAAAACATGACGCAACTGAGCTAACTAGCATCTAGTCATACAGACAGGTACTACGGTGCAACTCGAGGATAATTGACTGACTCAAAACCAGTTGGATAATTTCTTAACCTAAATACAAAACATTTAAATTATCTCCGAAACATCTAGCATTATGTTGATGCTAACAGGGAACGGAATTGTGAACTCCCGAGAAATTGGCATTACTCACAGAGCTTTCTTCTGAAGGACTACAGTGACTCCAAGGGAGCAGATCTGCTGATAAAATACACTAAATATGATCCCACTCCGCCCGAAAATGCGAACAAGTCGACACCGTGAGAACGAGACAGTAAAGTTCTCAAAATAACGACAGCGGCTCGTTTGAGTCGCCTGTTCACTAATTTAATATGCAAGACAAGGAAAACAGCAGGACGATTCAGAAATTCTATCATTTCCTGAAATCATTAGCCTTGTCGATGTCATGAGTTTTACGTAAATCCGGTTTATAATTCCAGCATCAAAAAGGTGAAACAGTAAAGCGATTAAAACGCATAATATCGTACTGCAAATTAAGCTCTGGAATGAATTTTTATGCACACGATAGGTTGGACTTTCTGAGGACTCACAACAGTCAAATACGCCTGGGTCCCGAAGTTACAGAGCCCACCCTCCACAAACTCACTAGTGAGTGCAATAGGGTTCTCAAGTATCGGATAGACCATGTTCCAGAGTAGCAACAGTGAAATGAAGCAATGAGTTCGCCACCTAGAAATATGGAGCTGACTGTTCGACTTGGCAGAGCTTGCTAACTCCACCGAAGAAGTCATTAGGTAGGCTATGTTGACTCTGAAGCTGGTCTCCTGATTATGCTGACTTAGGAGGATGACGTCAGAAACTGAGCGGAGGCATATGTGATATTTCAGTTGTCAAACGATAGCCGACTATATCTATTGAAATTCGTCAGTCCAGAGAATTATTGCGACAACTCTAACAGTAGCTTGAGTATACACAACTGAAGCTCATTGAAACACTGACGCATAGACTGAGTAGTCAAACACCAGCAGGTGAAAGAAAAAGAAAGAAAGCGTTCAGCTGTAGCACCCTTCCAGTGCCTAGCTGCCATGTCACCCGAAGGAAGCACGAGGACTGGGATACTGTCAGGTTGCCCAAGCCTAAACAGGGGAAGTCGACTGGCGGAGGTAGCATTCGAACCTTCCGACCTTCCGGTCAGTAAATTCGCGCTCTCACCACTTGGGCCATCTTGCCCCAGATGAACCTTCTGTTTCCCCATCAGATGCAGTCAAGACCACACTTTCTGGTCACACCTTTGACTCCCGATTCAACTGGTACGAAGATACGTCCAAAAGTGATTTTAAAAAGTCCGTTGATGATGGATCGAAAGTCAGATTGTTGCTGAGATGGCTCGGCACGCTGGAGCATGAACAGTACACGAAATTCATCCTCTTCAAGATGAACCAGCAGTGCTGACGACTTCTAATAAAAATGAAACAGCTGTGCACTAATTTGTCGAAATATTGATAGCTCATGTGAATTTATTGGTTGTTGATCTGTTCACCGAGCTTGGCAACTGATTTGCAGATGTTTCGTCACCACCCGAGGAAACATCATTAGTGCGCCGTTGGGTGGGCGCAGCTATGCAAAGCTTCGCCGTTTTTCAGCATAAATTACCATCAATTAAGCGCGCATAAAAAATTTTCTCGGAACCCGAAGCGAGCCACCTAGTATCAGGAGCAGTTCGTACTCTCCTAGCGATAGTTGTCATGCTCCGCTAGACTAATGATCAAGGCCCTGTGCCGCACCCGGCCATTAAATGTCATTGAGGTCAATAACCGCGTACACGCTCACAAGATGAGCTGTGACCCTGGTCCGACTAGCGTGATGCACTGCCACTAGCCGTATAGAAGCAGTTAAACGAATGGCAACTGGCAAAAAAAGAATGAAGACCTTTGCTCGAAGCTACGATGATCTGTTCCCGAGCTTGGCAACTGATTTGCAGATGTTTCGTCACCACCCGAGGAAACATCATTAGTGCGCCGTTGGGTGGGCGCAGCTATGCAAAGCTTCGCCGTTTTTCAGCATAAATTACCATCAATTAAGCGCGCATAAAAAATTTTCTCGGAACCCGAAGCGAGCCACCTAGTATCAGGAGCAGTTCGTACTCTCCTAGCGATAGTTGTCATGCTCCGCTAGACTAATGATCAAGGCCCTGTGCCGCACCCGGCCATTAAATGTCATTGAGGTCAATAACCGCGTACACGCTCACAAGATGAGCTGTGACCCTGGTCCGACTAGCGTGATGCACTGCCACTAGCCGTATAGAAGCAGTTAAACGAATGGCAACTGGCAAAAAAAGAATGAAGACCTTTGCTCGAAGCTACGACCGCTGGCTTCTGAGTGATCCGCAGATTGAGTGGGTGTCCAAGTTTAATTCGAAGCCGAAAACTCATCGGCGAAAACTCCAAACGTCGTGAGCGCAACCAACCGAATCCTGGCTGAAAATCCTCCAAGTGAGCAACCCCACAACCGCAAACGTGGAATACAACGGAGGAGTAGGTGAGCTTGAAAACCCAGAGGTGAACGATAGTCACTTTACCTCATCGGTATTCGTAAATTTATCGGGACTATGGTGTAAAACATGTCCGCTCGCCATTGTTTGACCCATAGTCAAATGGCCGAGATGGACGCTTCATGGGCACCATAAATGGAGTCCAAAGGAGAGGAATGGAAAGGTGATGTCTTGCAAACGTCCCGGATGAAATCTCGAGCGACGCCGACTTGCCTGATGTGGTGCCACCCGCACGACGGAAGCTTCAAAAAACCTTTGACAGTATTAACGAAAAATCAACTGTGACATCGCAACACGGGAGTGGAGGAACAACCTAACCGAAACCACCGCGTGCTCCTTGATCGAAGGTAAGATAGAGTTGGTTCGCGGATAAAGCAGCAGACGCTTTTGCCTGTTTGAAGCGTCAAATACAAATAGTGTATTTCTGGTGGTTGTCTTCATGGATGCATTAGCTTAGGAGGATCAGAAACAGTTTGGCTAAGGTGTAGTCGTTATTTCACCAGTGAAACGCGGAGATCAAACGCCCCAAAGATGAAGACTAGAAAGCGTAACGAGTCAGTCAAATGCAAGACAAGTGGACCACAGCGACGGTAACAGATCAGTCAAGTGGCGGAAATAAAAATTCCAAAAATAGTTATCAGAATAACCTACCAAATAAGAAGGGGCAAACTTTGTCACAGCACGAATTGTGACAGACCAATAAGGCTACGGGAAAGTTGCCCCCATTTCACCAATCACAAGTGATATCAAATTCCCCCTAAAAAACTATATAAACGCAATAACGTAGGGAGGATCCACGAAGCTAACTGTGCAATGATGTTCCATCGACTGCTGACGAAACGTCAACAAGCAAATTGCCAAGTAAAGCGAGCAAATAAACAGCAACCTTATCTACAACCAAATGAAGCTCTGAAATTTAGAGCCTTGAAGAACAATCCAAAACTGCTAGCCCTTTGGCGAGAGAACAACTTACTTTGGGGGAGAAGCTCGGTGCGAGCGCACGCAGTGTCTCAATGGCCTTCTCTCGGACAACTGTCTCTTCAACGGAGGCCAAGCCCTCCAAAGGAGGGAGGAGGCAATAAACGTATTCGGGACCACCGACCAACGGAACAAACTCTGCCAGCTGTTGCGCCATCTCACGTAACACCTCATCTTCGTCGTAGATGATGTCTGCGAGGAAAGGTATCAGTTCATTTCTTGTTCGCTCTGGGCCCAAGGCAAGCGATATCGTAGTGAGCTTCTTTACACTAGCCAGTCTAGTCTGCATATCGTCATTTCGCAGCTCATCGATTAGAATTGCGATAGGAAACAAGCTTTCATCTGATACCTCCGCGGACATTGTTCTGAAAAAAGATGAAAACAAGTGCGATGGAGGGCATTTCAAAGGTGACACGATGCAACAATGTGCCTCGAGTCACCATCAGGAGAAAGAACATCAGGCTTCATTGCCGTACAACCACAGAGTTTACTTGCTTATGTTTTCCCTTAAAATGAAAAAAGAAAGAACGGATGGGAGATGAACTTGGTGATTGTCTAACATAAACATTCCGGAGTGTCTACAACTTTAAACGGTCAACCAGACGGTTTAAGAAGAAACTGACGGCATAAACACCACTGATATCGATTGGCCGCCATTTCTTACATCTTCGCCTTAAGCCTTGGGGTTGTCACGAGGAGCTTATCACCAATATGGAATGAGGTCATTTGTAAATGTACAGTTCATGGTTGTAGGTCCGCTGGGATACTGCCAAGGTAGCCAGGCCTACGGCAGTTAAGTACGGGTATGTTGTACCGTTTATTGCTGCCAATGATCATGATCACGATCATGATACGCAAGCATAAGTAGGAAGACGCTTAAGGTTCTGCAAACCTTTCACTGAAAACCTGAAGGCAGCGGTGGATGGCGTAAGGTCGCTACAAATGTTTCAACCCTAGGCCCGGAGGACCATAAACCAACCTGGATGAGAAGCTCTACGTATGCTTCCCAGTACAGCCCCACGGGTAATAGAAGTTCACACCGCGTTAAGGTTGTCTCTTCTTGACGGAACGAGGAGTCGATCCTGGGAGGCAGACCGCACCAACACTTCGTAATCTCTACCACACCCCTCTACCAAGTCAAATGTTGTCTACCTCGCAGTTTACACTATCCGGAAGGGGGCACGGTACTCGGTAGACAATGTCCTGACATGCATAACACATGGCTGAACATACAGGGAGATACGTAACTGAATAACATTCTGATCGGGGTCAAAGGTCTGTTTACCTCAATTCCAAAAACTAGATAAACACAGATAGTTGTGAAAAGCGGGCCAAGAGTGCCCTTAAATTCACAGCGAGTAGTGAAAATTCTGCTTCATGTGCCCAAAAGACTAGGCTAATTTCATAATCTTGTAATAGTAGACTGACTCTGATGTAAATTCAAATTCGACCCTCCACAGAAAACCACGCACAATATAGCCGGCAATTCAGAAAATACAGGATGAAAAAGCGGACTTGATGACCAACTGGTTTCTACAGCAGGCAACGCAGATATCATTTCGTACCGGAACGAGATCGCTACATCTTTGTACAATGCCGTGAATTTTGCCTGTGGTATCAGCTGGCTCAACCTGGAGGCGTTACTAGTTTGGGCACACCTCCAATGGTGTGTGCACTCTATTTCATTATATCACCTGTCTGGTAAATGTTGACGCTGAAAAACGACCCTTGAAAAAACTTGCAAAACGCTACGGTGATGTCACGAGATAATTCAATTTGAAGGTGTAAATCCAACTAGTCTCCGACATTTTGGCTCTCTTCCAAATGATCCGACCTCAGGATGTCAGTTGGCAAAAGAACGACATTGCCACATCTCTGCACCGTGCAAGGAGCTTCATCCATAGCACAACACCGCACGCCTCACTGAGGTGCTTGGATAACAGTAATAGTAATAATAATATAACAGTAATAACAATACTGTCAAGCTGTAACCCCTCTCGGTGCCTTGCTGCCACACTATCAGAGGGAAGCACAAGAGCTGATATAATGCTAGGTTGCCCTAGACAATCGAGATGTTAAGGTTTGGTTCGAACCCATGGAACCTTCCTGCCAGTAAGCTCGTGCGCTGACCGGTGAGCTACCTCGAAGTGACACTGCTTGAATCCCCAAGCAATGTTCCCGCCGGTGCCAAACAAGTAAACCCGGTGAACCACCAAACGTCACGCAAAGAACGGCGTGTGCACCGACCATGAAGCCTAGGGGACGCGGACAGCTAAGGAAAAGTAAGAGAAAAAGAATGCCAGAAATGCCTTAAGGTTACTTCGATTCATCCATGTGGATGAACTACCGGAAGCAGTCGGTGGGCGAAACGATCAAGGATCAAACGGATGCAACCACTTTTATCAGAGGACACCTTGACCATTGGGCTGCGCACTTTGAAGAGCAACTTTCGGAGCCACCTGCCGCTACTCAGTGGGAGTATCGAAATCCATCAGTACTCCTGGTAGTGAATCTGGAACCAGAACGGTCTCAGAAGTTTACGACTGCATGATTTCTCTCAAACGCCACCACGTTCCAGGTCCGGATGACCTTTAATCTGCATTGTTCAAGCACTTGTTTGATCCACTTACCTGCATCTGCGAAAAGATTCTCGAAGACAAGTGGGGAGAATCCGTGATTGTGCCTATTTCCAAAATAAGGCTCGTATTGAGTGCGGTAATGATAGGGAAATCAGCCTGGCTCTAATCGTCCTATGATTGTCCGTGAAGAGTTGACTTGACAGTAGCTGGTGGGGTTTTGGCCTGGTAGGAAATGTCTACTATATCTTACGCTACATCAAAACTACAGCATAGTCATATGTATAGGCGATCCGCAGTCTTGGTATTTAGGGGCGTACCCAACTAAATTGATTGATTTTCCATTACATGCTTGGTCAGCAAGTTTGTCAGTTTTTGTACCCCTGAGAAAACTTCGAGGCCTCTATTGAAACCCTCCAAATCCACAGCGTTTTACGCATTTTGAAAGTTGTGTGGGCCCCGGATGTCCTTTTAGGTCTGTGAACGAGTCTTGGGTGGCATTTACCACCTTGAAACATCTACCGCCGAAAACAGATTGGAAAACCCTTGAATCTCAGTGGACGTATCGGGCTACAGTAGTTATTTTGCTGTACGACTTGGGCAACAAAACTGACAGTTCTTAAGGTATTCGATATCCGTTGTCTCAGAACCGTAGGTCACATAAGCTGGTGCCGGCGAGCGTCCGGCTGTGCAAGATATTCAATCGAAGACTGTATGCAGCAAGTTCGACACCAAACCGCCATAGGAAGTCTACCACGAAATCTCACTGCTTCATCGCAATAAAGCACCCAGGCCAGGTAGTTTGCATCCCGCACTGTTTAAAGGTGGCGAGTTCCTCGAAGTCAACTCAAAACGAGAGGAAAATTCCAGCGAAATGGCGATTCTACATTCATAATGGGTCGAAAAGACAGTGCAAAAGCCACTAGGAAATCAACCTAGTGACCATGACTTTCACTGTGCCATCTGGTGTTACCCTAAAAGTCTGTCCATCATCAGAACCGAATTCGCAAAAATCCAGCAGGGTTTCAACCTGGCCGAGGTTGCATTGACAACTCAATGGTTACGATGCTAACATACTGACCGGAGGGTCCGCGGTCCGAACCCAACCTCAGTATCTCGACTGCTCCTGTCTAGGCTTGGGTGACCTGACAGTATTTCAGCCCTCGTACTTCCTTCGGGTAGCATAACAGCTGGGGACCGAAAAGGTGTGACTACTGAACGATTATTATTATTATTGTTATTGTTATTATCAGTATTATACCTTCATCCTGTGTCAAGTGCTGGAACTACGCCATTCCTTCGAACGACAAAACAATGATCGTTTTTCTCGATCTGCTTTCGACTTAGTTTGTCGTCAGAAACTGTGCACTGTTTCACCTCATACAAAGGTTCTCATGCCACCTCCCATGGACGCGTGTGTGTCTATCGCAAACCGCCTCCCGAGTTAACTACATCCATCGGTGTCAGGCAAGGTTTTCTTCTGTTGCCCTTTCTCCTTAACTTTGTAATCGATATGTTGCTTAAGTCTTCTTTACCTGTCACTCATCCTCATCATCGAAAGTATACCATCCGTGTTCAACACCTCTAACAGCTCGGGGGTCGAAATACTAGCGGAGCATCCGCTTAGATACTGAGCACCCCAAAGATGTAGCTATTCCTTAGAAACGCAAACTATTTTAAATAACCTGAATGACTCTGCTGCACAGTTTCGTGCGATGTTTGCACCTGTAAAATGCTGCTGCAAGAGTGGCTAGGATTAAGCCGAAACATTATGCATGCGAGTGAACTGATCAACGCGGTAGATAAGTTCGTCTATTTGGCCAGCCACATAAGTCCTTGGGGACTGGTTAAAAACCAAATCACCCCCCGAAAACGGAAGGCCAGTGCAGTGTTTCAACCTGACATCAACATGACTGTCAAGGGTTTAGCGTATAATGCCACGGTCCGATCTGTTCTACTTTAAGAGTCAGAAACGTGGCCACCGCGTGTGGAGTGCCCCCGAAGTACTGCGATGGAAACACCAGATAAGTAATGCTGAGGTTCGTCGGACGGTTTTCGGCGGAGTTCACTCTCCTTTGATAGCTCAGCTGGTGAGGCATGCAGTTTGTACGCCAGAGGACTACAGGCCTCAAAAAAGCTTCCTTTCCCAACCCTGTGTCGAACAGAGAAGGCCCAAGGGAGGTCACTCAGTGACTTGGTAACAAAGCATGAAAACCGCTTGCCAATACACTCAGTCACGCTGGTAATTGTTTATTATTATTATTATTATTATTATTATTATTAGTAGTAGTAGTAGTAGTAGTAGTAGTAGCGGTAAGTGCCATCTCCCCGCGGGGACCGCGGGACGAAACAAACCAATGGTTAGTGATGAGCCTACGTCACGCAGCCGACGGCGTTCTTGAATCAAAGCTATCGCTTTCACTGTGCAGCCCACATTCCCTGTCATAACTGACAAATGGTCACTCGATATAAAAGAACTGAATGAGCCGTCACATCCGACGCGTGGCCCTCATTACTTGATTCTTCTTATCCTCGGTGAACGAAGCGGTAGCGACCGGACCGACCGTACTTTAGTGCAGGGTTTGAGCTGAAAAACTGAACTGAATTGCACATACCGAATCATCACTTACCGAAAGGAATACTGTTTTCTATGCCAAATTTAGTGGCATATGCAGAGAGTCGGTCAACTGCTGACCTGACAGAGCGGTATAAAAGCGATTACAAAGCCTTTCGTGGCGTAGGCCGTGTGATTCCTCACCCCAGTGCCTGCTTGGAGAAGCCGCAAGGTGGAACTGTAAATCTATGTTAATGGAGTTCTGTCAGTCTCTGTCCAGACTGGATATGTGTCTGGAGATGTAGGAACCTCAATGATTGTCACAAGCTAGAACTAAGTCCTTCCATCTCCACTTTTCTTCTTTTCTTCACAGCAGAGCTGTAAAGCGAATCATGGTTGTACGGCAGGAAGCATCAGTGTCCAACACTGATGCTATGCTGTCGATGGTGATGCCGTATCCTCTGTTTTGGTGCTATGGTTGGCTGTGGTTTACACTGAACTACCCAAAAGCCTCCCGGCAGAGGTGATCCCTCTGACCATTTTCGTTCACTTTCACCACGGCATGAAGGGACCACCAATCTAGGTATCAAACTCATGTCTGAAGAGGAGCCCGTTGACTTGAATATTATGCGCATTTTTGCGGACACTGTTCTGTCATTTGTAGATTGTATATCCACATAAACTACTCGAAATTGATCACCATCAACAACAACATCATCAACACCAAGGACAGCAACATCAGTGCTGACACTGTTGTTTCACGGCCGTACAACTATAAGGTTCTATTCATTACATCTGAGGCTTTAAGGGTGAAAAGAAGAGTAAAAGAGTGGGTTGGGGATAGGACCCAGTGCTGACCTGTGAAATATTCTGAGGTCCCTACACCTCCAAGCGCTCAATCAGACAAACTGGAAAGAAACTGACAGCACGAACGCCACCGACATCAAGTAGCCACCATCTCTGGTGACGTCTCCAGCCAAGCACAGGGGGGGGTCACGGGGACCCCATCCTGGAAGGTGTACAACACCATAAACTCTTCGTGGTCTCGTTCACACCCTTTTGCCAAGTCATGCGTTGTCCACCTCGCGGTTGACGCCATCCTGAAGGAGGTACGGGGAACAATAATCACCTCGGTAGAGTGTTTCGGCATGCGTAGCACATGACCGAGCCATCGTAATCGGTGGTGCTGCATGTATTCCCCAATCGAAGTATCTGCCGCACAACCAGGGACCCACTTTTTGATCATCTGGTTACTAACACGCCGACGCCATCTAAAAGCAACCACGTTTCTGAGGCATCGGTGGTAGAAAACCTGAAGACGCCTCATATCATACGTCCTCAGAGACCGTCTCACACCCACACAACGACACAGAGGCCCTACTCTAGACCGGTACACGCAACCTTTAAGATTTAGTGGTATGTCTTTTTGATGACATAAGTAATGCAAGTTAGCAAGTGTGATTCGAACCCTTGACATTCTGGCACTGACTTCAGTAGACGCGTTTCCATCAGAGCTAATACAACTACCGAGGCATGCAAAATTTTCCACAATCTCCAGTGGTTCTCCCTGAATTGTAGGCGATATGTTCGAGGACCGCACGTTCTGAAGCATGACTTTGCACTTTGAAGTTGCAACAGAACTTGTGCTTCGCTTTGATCTTCAAAGGTGAGGGCAATATCGTCTGCGTACTACAGATCGAAAAGGCTCTCACCAGCAATAATTTCAACACCGGGATTTTGAAGACCGTCCAGCGTTTGCCTCATTAGTTCATCAATTGGAGTTGAACATTAATGGAGAGTGAACATGCTCGTCGGACACCACTTTTTGTAGGGAAGCTTTTGGAGAGCTCACCATACACTCTAACCCACCCGAGGTATGCGAATATAGGGATCGGATTATGTGGACAAACTTCTGAAACATACCATGTTGAGCAAGAGTAGCTAACGGCAATGACCAATCGACAGAATCGAACGAGCCCGTCTGTACATATGGCGTTCCACTAACAGCTAACGGAGTGTGGAGATGTGGTCAACGCAGCCTCTACCCGGTCTAAATCCCGCTTGATTCTCACGAGTCAGGGCTTCGTGTGCCACCGTATGACGACGAAGAATCAGTGAAGCCAGAAGCCTTGTCACAACAGAAGTCAAACTAACACCTCTGCGGTTACTAGACTCACTGAGAGTATCCTGTTTGAAAATGGGCGCTACTATCTATTCACTTAAGTCGTCTGAAACGGTCTCTTTCTCCCAGAATCCACCAAGCTTCTCGGTCTGCACGGACACCCAGTTTCACCTGGCGCCGAATGATGCGTCGGGTGGAGTTGTGGTGGCGGCAAAGGGGAATCTGTCGCCGGGTCTCCAGCAAAGACACGGTCCTATCAGAGATGCAGTGTTTGTATGAGAGGTTAGTTCGGATGTACCGTAAACAGACGTTCCGGCTTTCAGTACCACTTTGTCCGTTTACATCCGACACCGTATCGTCCAACAGGGATTCGAGGAACTGGTTATGGTAGTTTCGTTTAATTTCTGGGTCGAGTAGCTTCTCAATCGTTCAGTGAGGTGTGCACATTTTGCATAGACCTGAAAAGCGCAACGAAAAGCAGCAACGTACAAGTGCATGGTCGGAGTCCACGCTGGTGCTCCAGAAGGAGCGGCTCGCGGTGGTCGACCCTCGCCGCTGAGGAGAAAGTATTCGAATTTGGGTGAGGGAGGGTAGAAGACGGAAAACGTGAAATTGTAAGAAAGGAGGCTTACCCGCCCTGCAATGTGCGGCAAGTAAGGCGACCCGGTTGATGGCACCAAGCGATGGCCCATGACATAAGAGTATTGTTAGCTGCAAATGTCACGGTTGTAAGAGCTGGGAAGCTGTCGGGGCGCCCACACCTAGACAGGAGGGTGCTCAACCAAAGCCTTTGGTTCAAAAGCCTAACCGCAAGGCAGCGGTGTTGGCCTGGAAATGCAAATGCATTACCATTTTTAAGTAACACGTCGCCACACATATTCCAACCCCCAACCTGGAGAGCTAGGAGACTGCGTTCATCAGACTAACAGTTGACCGACCCGGTATGAGAGACTGCGATTGTCGCGCGGACACCTAGTACGGCTCAATGGGTCGCGAAGGTTCACAAACCTTTACATCATGGTAAGGTCCTTTAGACTCGAACATCCTGTACTGCCACTGTTCATCGGTCGCAAGGTTGGTCAGCTGTCTGGCACACCTGCTAGAATTCGATACTCTGGATTCCTGCAAAAACAACCCCCCGGGATTTCTCTCGTTCCCCGCGTCGACCCCAGTGGGGCTCAGAACCCGTCACAAGGAAGGTAAAAATACGGAGTCCGATATCCTGCCATTCCAACGGGCTGTTCGCCAACATATGCTGTCGCTGAGCGTCTCTGAGCCTCCTTTTCTGGGTTATACCCCTTCCTAGCTCCGTACTTGTACCACGAGAGTCGCTCTAATCATGCTTCATCTTTTTCCTACACTCTACCGGTGTAGTCCCAGTCGCTAGGATCTCTTGACGCATCGCTAATTGTGAAGCACGACTGCTTCTTTTGGTCATGTCACCCTTACGTGATGAAAAACAGTCTCCTGAGTGGCCCTGTTGGCTTGCAGTCTGCATATGGTTGTGGAAAAGCCACAGATGTGCCCGCGATCAAAAGTCGCGTGGCGCTTGGGACGTCCGTAGAATATCGATCTCCGTGCATGCCATTTCATGCATGTATTAGAACCGACTCATCGTTTGGGAGGTCAGTGCAAAGCGAACTAGTAAGTTCACGCGCCGTCGGTCTTTGGTGACCTGTTCGCTCAGTGTTGTCTCGTCTTTGGTTGTTGATGACGGCTCACTTTTCAGCAGTACACTGAACTACGATCTATGCTCTGATACTCGCTTTGGGGGCGAGATGGCTTAGTGGTTAGGGCGCGAATTTACTAACCGGAGTGTCCGTGATTCGAGTCCGACTTCTACCTCTCGACTTTCTCTTTCTAGGCTTCGGCAACCTGGCACTATCCCAGCCCTCAGTTGGCGTGGTAGTTAGGCATCATCATCATTGTCAGCTTTAGTAACCGCGTATACGTCGTACAGTGGTTGTGGCTGCCGCAGTTTCGTTCACCAATGATTTAGGGGAGGGGGATAGGCACCGAAATGGTGTTGCAGCTGAACGATTTTTCATGCATGGGGCTCATTAAACAGCTACGTTCTACCCCCAGCGAACCAACCCATATCTCTCCTTTCACCGTTCCTCAGCCACCCCCTACACACTCTTTATCCTAACCTGATCCAACGACCACGCAGTTGCTCGCTTCTTGGTTTTCCTTCGAATATTAATGGGTCAAACTTAATGGTGCAACAAACGGTACGCACTACACAGCACTCACGATCATCTACCGATAAAGCGTGCTCCGTCCTAGCCGTTGTGAGTGAATTATTTATGCAAGGTGGGCCTCGAAGTGTCAATGTGAAGTGAGCTCGACTACAGTCAAACTGAATACCGTGGCATCTTCACGAATTCTCTTCTGTAAGTCGGACTCTGGAAGCCTACCGGACGCGACACATGCGATTCCAGTGACGTCCATGGTGTCACTTGTTCCACTGCCTTACGCTGAGCCAACCTCACCGATGGGTTGTCCCCCTGCCCACTGCGCAAGTGGTCGTTGGTTTGTTCTCTGGGCTGAGCAGTTTGACTGCAAATGTTTCGTCAATCAAGGTGATGTTAGTGCATTATTCGGGAGCAGAGTGGAGCATAGCGACGGCCCAGCTGTGCATTTTGTAGTGCTTCGATTGTTGATATACGTGCTGCTAGTTGAGGCTTACCTTCGATCAAGATCGGTTGCCTAGATGTGATCATTTTATTACTGCTACGATACATCTGATAAGGTCGATGGGTCCTATCCAGACACTATATTCTTGGTCACGTTCCCTAAGATCGTAGGGTCGTTTGTTTGAACAGCTTCAGTTCCGGTATAATTTCCTGGAACGTATAGCTGGGATCATTTTGGATTCGGGACATTCATTCCTGGCTCAGTTAACTATTTATTCAAATGTTTCCCTTCTCTGTCAAGCGGTTAAATTGTGAGTCAGGGTACGACATTTGTATATAACCTTGCATTTGGTTGACGAAATGGTGGACGTACGGCTTTTCTCGGCCCTTTGATGCCGGTTTTCACATCTCGGCAGGTTACTCTCCATTTTACTTTTCGGTTCTTGTTCATCGTATACCTGGTCTGCTGCAAATAGGTCAGCGTTCTTCCAATGGGAAGAACGAAATGGCTCAGGTGGTTAGAACGTGAATTTATTGACCGGAAGGTCCGTGATTCGAACTCGACCTCTGCCTCTCGTCTTCCCCTGTCTAGGCTTCGGCAACCTGGCAGTATCCCAGCCCTCGTGCTTCCATCGGGAAGGTGGCAGCTAGGCATCGCTACGGCGGAACGATTATTAGTATCTTCCAGTGGGGATAATGTTTTCAGTTTTCAGGCTGTAGTTCGTATTGCACCGTGCGTTGCCGTTGAAGTTTCTCATGCTGTTCGGCGTCTGTTGCTTTCGTGGTTCATACGAAGGAAGCTATTTATTGTCGGCGGAAACTAACCTCTGCATCTTTGGCGCGTTGGGAGGCGCTTTTTTCGGATGTCATGGTAACTATGCGCTGAAACGGTGTTACAGCTGAGCAAATGCAATTATTTTGGTCTGGCTAGGCGTTCCTGTTTCCATCCACAATTGCAATATCAGAATTCTGTCCATATAGGAAACCACTTACCAGGTTGCTGGAAACTCTTCAGCGACCCTGTCAGTAGTTTCCTTCATGGAAAAATGGACTCCGGTATCTCAAATATCGCATCAACTGAAACATGAGGCGGTCTTTGTGCAGCGCGTTCATTTGAAGAATATCATAAACGGAAGATTCAGTTGAGTCTTGTGGAAACTCAATTGAGTTGCAACAGTCTATTTGTCGAAATCAAAATATGTTCAACATGGGGGTTCTGACAAGGAACCGCTGCTTTGTATTATAGCATCAGCTGGTAAGACGAACCCTAACCAAGTACATTTTGTGGTAAATAGTCTGGTATCACATGGGTCTAACCCAACAAATATTTTCCGCTCGGGAACTTGGAACCTATGTATCTGTATCCGGTAACCGACCGCCCGACCATTTCCTTGTCCGATAAAGCTTGCAGTGAGAGAGATACGCTTTGTAGGCAAGATAGCCTTGAAGCGGGATTCCGACTGACCGCGTTACAGTGTCATATCTGTTAGGGTCATCAGCTGTGTTTCGTCTTCTACGCGGTTCACCATCAGAAAAGGTGGTAGCTAATAACGCGATTGAGTTGGCTGGTAGGAGTTTTCATACCTTGCTTCAGAATTCAGGTTGGATTTTCTCCACCTGACGTATTGCTCGGCTCAGAAGACCCCTCCGAAGAAAACGGTCCTTTGGCTTCCAAGGCGTTAATGACAAACAATTTTTGGATGTGTTCTGTGCTCAGCGGCCATGTTTCAGATCCGTTAAGTGGGACAGATGACACCACAAGGTCGTTCGCTCCATCCTCGGCTGCTACCATTTCAGTGCCACAAATATCGAAGGTTGGCAAACGTTCAGCCGACCTGTATTTAAGTAGTTGGTGATGAAACTTTTGAAACCAACTCACCCAGATCAGCAAACAAAACAGTGATTCTCCTGACAATGTGGTCTATCAGTATTCTTTTCAACTGCAAACCTATTCAGGTGTGCAACTCTCGAGCAAGCTTTTCGCTTGGGAAACTTGGGCTCTTCCAATCATAACGCACTGGTGGTGAAACATTTGCGATCAAATTGCCCAGATCAGCGAACAAACCAACGGTGATCATTACTGTTCAATTGCAATTAACGGATTTGTCCAACACCATTCGGTTCTTCTATAGGTGTGAGGTCTGGATTTGATTCCAGCTAATATTGTACTAACTGCACTATGGTTGCGAAGCTCAAGCTCTGTCTTGCGGCAGAATTATTTTAGTTATTTGAGGTCGTTTGTACTTCTAGGAGGTAGTATCAAACACGGTTGGTATTGTCAACGTAATCCGTCTGTCAACGAACTTCGAAAAATCTCTATCCCGGACGTGTTGCCGGTAGATAAAGAGGCTCCAAGTGACACTGATTACACGGTTGAAGGACTGTAAGGGACAGTCGTGTTTGACGCCAGTGGATGTGGTGAGCTCAGGCGAAAGCTTTTTGTAGATGTGTACATGTTTATAGGAGCAGATATAGGTCTTCAATATATAGCGGAGAATCTGGAAGGGTCGACCGTTGCCAGACGCTGCCATAGTTTCAGGTGATCGACGGAATCAAGCAGGTAAACTGAAAAAAAGCTATAATGGACATAATCTCGACTAGGGCGAAATTCGGGTTAGTTTCTACAATTCTAACTCCCGAAGATGGACTGCGCAGGATAGTAGCAAAGAGCATGTTGGAAGCTAGGGCTGTAATGGATCGCAGAGCATCAGTGACTCCTGGAGTACACTACGCTGATCAGCGGCATCGTCTCTTCATGAAAGGGCTAGTTCTGGACCTGCCTATGTGATCACCTTAAAAGTGTGAGCATTCGGTTAATTATCGAGAATATTTTATTAGCTCACTTTATCCCTATGTCCACCAAGTTTAGACATTTATCTGCCCCCCTTTAAATTCCCTGTTACATGTGACTTGTATTTATCCACTCATGTAGGGCTTGTATTCTGACTCCTGGTAATGAGCCTTCTGACCTGTACCACAGGTCTTTAGTATGTAAATGTTTTGCCTTTCTCTTTAGGTATCGCTTCTTTCTGTTGATTTGAACATTTGTGTTTCAGCCGGGTCATTCCGTCATGTCCGGGCCAGGTGGTGTAGGTGGTCCACCTAGTGGGGGACCAGGGATGCCACCGCCGCTAGGTCCTCCAGGACCGGATCCAATTTCTATGCGCCAGCGGCCGTCTGGACCTCCTCTTATGCCTGGTGGTGGAATCCCACCTGGTGCAGGTCCAGGCATCCAGGGTCCCTCGCCTCATCATCCATCCATGCGATTCCACCAAGCTGGTGCTGGTGGTTACCCAGGGCCTCCGGTGGGCGGTGGTATGATCCCTCCACATGCAAACCTGATTCCTGGTGGTGGTCCAATTCATCCGATGCATAGTGGTCCAATGATTCCTCAACATCATCATCATCCCGGTGCTATGCTTGGACATCCCCGGCCGCGTTGGATGGGCCCGTCAATCCCCCCTCAGCAACAGTCGCAACAAGGTGGGCCTCCAGGTCCTCAGCAAGGTGGTGGTCCCCCAGTTGTTTGTTCTGGGTCAGCAGGTCCAAACTCCGTATCATCTGCGGGACCAGGCAGTGTTGGTCCTGGATCTTGTGGTGGTGGAGGTGGAGGTATCGTTCAGAGTCCTGGACATCCCGGTACTCCCACCCAACATGTCCCTCCACAACACCTAGCAGTTCCTAGTCCCATAAACAGCCAGGTAAGTGTGTTGTTTTTCTTATAGTGGTCTTTCATTATGGATGAAATGTTACAATGTCTGCTTAAAACTCGGTTCCAACCGCCTATGCTAGTATGCTTATTCGCCATCCGCATACAGATTTCGAATACTAGACAGACAACCAATTTTTTAGAGGCCACGTGGTGATTGGGACTTTATTGTCCAAATGCAAGTCCACATTATTGTCCCGTGAGGTACCCGGGCCTAGTAGTAGACTCTAAATGGACAATCGACGTTGGGCCTGTTCTTTCCATCATAACTGGGTGTTTCGCAGTCCGTTGGTAGTGCTGGACAGTAGCGTGCAGAACTTGTGCTTCGCTTTGATCTTCAAAGGTGAGGGCAATATCGTCTGCGTACTACAGATCGAAAAGGCTCTCACCAGCAATAATTTCAACACCGGGATTTTGAAGACCGTCCAGCGTTTGCCTCATTAGTTCATCAATTGGAGTTGAACATTAATGGAGAGTGAACATGCTCGTCGGACACCACTTTTTGTAGGGAAGCTTTTGGAGAGCTCACCATACACTCTAACCCACCCGAGGTATGCGAATATAGGGATCGGATTATGTGGACAAACTTCTGAAACATACCATGTTGAGCAAGAGTAGCTAACGGCAATGACCAATCGACAGAATCGAACGAGCCCGTCTGTACATATGGCGTTCCACTAACAGCTAACGGAGTGTGGAGATGTGGTCAACGCAGCCTCTACCCGGTCTAAATCCCGCTTGATTCTCACGAGTCAGGGCTTCGTGTGCCACCGTATGACGACGAAGAATCAGTGAAGCCAGAAGCCTTGTCACAACAGAAGTCAAACTAACACCTCTGCGGTTACTAGACTCACTGAGAGTATCCTGTTTGAAAATGGGCGCTACTATCTATTCACTTAAGTCGTCTGAAACGGTCTCTTTCTCCCAGAATCCACCAAGCTTCTCGGTCTGCACGGACACCCAGTTTCACCTGGCGCCGAATGATGCGTCGGGTGGAGTTGTGGTGGCGGCAAAGGGGAATCTGTCGCCGGGTCTCCAGCAAAGACACGGTCCTATCAGAGATGCAGTGTTTGTATGAGAGGTTAGTTCGGATGTACCGTAAACAGACGTTCCGGCTTTCAGTACCACTTTGTCCGTTTACATCCGACACCGTATCGTCCAACAGGGATTCGAGGAACTGGTTATGGTAGTTTCGTTTAATTTCTGGGTCGAGTAGCTTCTCAATCGTTCAGTGAGGTGTGCACATTTTGCATAGACCTGAAAAGCGCAACGAAAAGCAGCAACGTACAAGTGCATGGTCGGAGTCCACGCTGGTGCTCCAGAAGGAGCGGCTCGCGGTGGTCGACCCTCGCCGCTGAGGAGAAAGTATTCGAATTTGGGTGAGGGAGGGTAGAAGACGGAAAACGTGAAATTGTAAGAAAGGAGGCTTACCCGCCCTGCAATGTGCGGCAAGTAAGGCGACCCGGTTGATGGCACCAAGCGATGGCCCATGACATAAGAGTATTGTTAGCTGCAAATGTCACGGTTGTAAGAGCTGGGAAGCTGTCGGGGCGCCCACACCTAGACAGGAGGGTGCTCAACCAAAGCCTTTGGTTCAAAAGCCTAACCGCAAGGCAGCGGTGTTGGCCTGGAAATGCAAATGCATTACCATTTTTAAGTAACACGTCGCCACACATATTCCAACCCCCAACCTGGAGAGCTAGGAGACTGTATTCGTCAAACTTTTAACCACTGAACAACCTGATATGATTGTCGAACGGACACCAGCCGGTATAGCCCAATGGGTCGTCGAGGTACAGAAACCGCCACACCATGGTAAGGTCCAGTCTCTTCATGACAGGGTGAAGATCAACAGCTGCTACCATGGCACGATGGTCGGATTTGAATGTTCAAATGCTACCGCGACTCACACTGGCTGTGACTTCGTTCTACGAAGTGCAACCACGCCATAGAAGCCGGAGGAGAGCAACCAGACAGGGACCAGCGAACCCTGTGCAAAAACGAATGATTGAGGAGAGTTGGGGGTAGGGTATAACTGTCCTTGTGATAAGCGCGTGAAGGCAGTAACGAGGTTACTACTGGATTTTTTTCATGTTGCTGGATGCGTGCTGATGCTGTCATCCTTCGAGGACGCACATCATATTATGATTACCCGACGACTGGACGTGACCACCAGTGCGTCACTCAGACACTCGACAGACTTTCAAAAGCCAAAGGGGTTATTGAAAAAAGTAGCTGTTGTACGCAGTAGCATTAGGAGTAAAATGACAGCCCCTTGGTCTGGGTCAGGTCATCTGATTCCTCAGGGAAACATCAACACCAGTTAACTCGTGGATCATACTAGCGTGGCCACAGGATATGAGCAGGACACCAGAACAAAATTACACCTTCCACAGTCCTATGGGTCAGACTTTTGAGTTCCAGGCTCACAGTGGGTTACCTGGAAAAAAACCTCTTATTCTGCCAGAATAGTTTGAGAAAACGTCCACCCACAAGGCATAGAAACGGCAGCTAGTTTCTTTTACTTATCAGTTTCAAATCCTATTACAAGCCTTGCCAAATCCACTGTCTCCTTCTAGCTCTATAAGTCTGGTGTCTAGTTGTGTTCCCTTACACCCCTCCGCCCCCCAGAAAAAATCCAGACATGCGCTACCGACACGAAGAGATCTGTCCAATGTAGTAATGCTAAATGTCAAGCAGATTTATCCCGCTCACACTTGTTGCGCTTTTAAAGTCGATATGTGATGTCTCCGAAACACATAGGCAAGGTCCTATTACGACGATGCATCCGAATACGGGTGGGACTGTTCACGTTCAAAACGTATCATTCTCCGAGTGTTGGGTGAACAAGAAGCGGCGCTGTGTGACCTCGGCTTTGTTGGTAATGTGTTGAGACAGAACTGAAGACGCTGTGTTTGATTTCATTCCTGTGAACAGTCGACTGCGCAGGTTGGCCAAGCCTGTCACAGTCCACAACCAACGGCTAGAAACACTAAATATTTTCGCTACCTCTGAATGCACCCCGAGCAGCGGCGACATTCCTATGGACAACCATATTGGAGAACTTCTCTTAGCAGCAGAATGCAAGGATATCTGCATTCTGGATGACGATATTAACATCCGTGAGAAGGATAGACATGCATGCCAACCGTCCCAGTAACAGATGTGGTGCATATGGCGGGAAATAGTCACCAGATCGCGTATGAGTGAGAAGCCATCAATACCTGCAACTTATACTCTATTCAGTTCACAATGGAGACGAAAAACCAAGCAAAGCAGGATATTTTTGAACAATGCAGCAAACAGTGAGCAAAGCATGAGCAGTTATGTGGAACGAACGATAACAAAGAATCTACAAGGTTAAACCCGTGAAAGTTTAGAGACGCTGTGTTTCTTAGCGCCCCACAACCGCAGAACAGCAATCAAACTTGCTGTGCATGATCTGGCTATAAACAGCGACCTAGTGTCCACGGCTGTCGCACTTTGCGGAATGTGTATCTTTAGGCCACGGTACGTGCCTATGCCGAAATCGCTCATCCGGGGTTGACACAGACGCGAAACAAACTAGTAAGCCGAGTGGATACTAGCATAAAACTGGAGACGGTACGAATTCGGCATTCGGTTGGGTGCATACGAAATCAAAGCTGCCGTCCAATTTTAGCTGAAAGTCATAGCTATCCATGCCCGTGATCCAGGTAGGGGAAGCAAACCCACAGAGCCGACGATTCAACATGATCTCTGAAAAAGAACCCAACCTCTATATTGGAGAGGGATCAAAACGGGTGACCAAAGAAAGCCCAAAAACGGAACATGGAAAATCGACAGGAAAGAGTCCAACTGTTGGTCAACTGATCGGCAACATCAGGCCAGAAAACTGCCAATAGGTGAAGTCACCATAAAGAAAGGCGGTCCAAAACTCATCCACCGCCTGCTTCGGTGGGCAGAACACCTCGAAGAACAGCTCAACTGGGGTGCCTAGTATAATGATCAGTGCAGCACCAGAACTAGTGGAATGTGAGCTTGACTCAAATGAAGGATGAGGGCATAACTGAAGTAAGGACGAGGAAGCATCCGCTCCTGACTTTCACCTCCGTTCTATTTAAAGGAGAATGGTTTCTTCAGTGTGAAAAGATTCGTGGAGCGTTTGAAGAATGTTGACAACCTTCTTCAATGCTGCTCTTTGTTGATCTTTCAATTCCCTCGTCGAATTATACGTTAAGGAAACTTGTTTTGTCCACTACCTACGTGCTTGGGACTTTCCATGGAAGACTAAAAATGTGGGCTATAGCGACAATATTGTCATTAGATTCAGGCTCCATACGGATACAAACTACATTTAGTCGAACTGCATAACTATCAGAGACATCAACATCAATGTTGACACTGATGCTTCACTGCCGTAGATAACCGATGTGCGGCTTACACGTTAAAAGTGCAGTGCGTGTCTGGCTATCAATCAGGCAATTTGCCAGCCAAAAATCACGTACTAAGGATACGTTGGCTTTGGCTGCAAAAGTTTATGTCACACCATCAAAGCTGCTCATGGTAACAGAACCACCAATTCGGGTAGTTAGGTGACGGATGGTAGCACTGGTGGTGAGGGAGTATGTTGAAACTGCTAAGAACCACTGTCTTCCAACAAACTTAGGTACCCCTGTAGGGTGAGGTGACGTTAGCCTATCCGTGTCTACAAGGTACACTGTACACTAGTGCTTTACGATTGTGGACTTGTCCTCAATGCAAAATGGCTAAGAGATAGTTTGTATATGACCAGCGGCGTCTTTGATGCGCTACATGTATAACATGGGAAGGCCAGATTGGCAGTGCTGAAGTACCATGAATAGTTTTCGACAAAAAAATCAAAGGCTTCTCCATTAGACTGCACCAGGCACACTGGATCCTTCATGTTCTTCGTATGCCAGTTGATCGACTGTCCAATCAAGTTCTGTCTGCAACGATAGGATGCTGATCTACAGGCTGGTTAGGGTTCTCACGAAGGAAGTCCCACAGGGCATTTATGTCCAGGTCCAATGGTCTCCTCAAGTGGAGCAGTAGCTGAATATCTCAGCGATGTCACGCAGCAAAAGTAGTGAGTGAATAACCAAGCCATTAAAACACACAAATGAGAACGTCTCTGGGGTCCGGAGACAGGTAGTTAATGAATCCAGCAGCAGATAGCCGTGAGGTGAAAAGAAGCTCAGTACGTTGAAAAGTAATCCCTGGCGTCTATGGATCGCAGACGCTTTGAGTCTCACTTCTCTAGCCAATGCAGTAGTATTACATCCAAGGTCCTCCATTTGGCACTCTTTGGGCACGTTATTCCCACATTTTAAGGTGGCGGACTCTAGCCTTCCAACGCGTGCCCGACCAACAAATTTAAAGTTGGTTTTTTTATTCATAGTCCACTTATACTCCTTATATAAGAAGCTGAAAATCGCACTTGGTTTCACTCAAACATGCCATGCATCTCAGATTTTATTTCACCGAAAAAGCTACAAACGAACTTGTTGGTATTACCTCCCTTCTGGACCAAAATGACCAAACAGTCCTTATATTCGACTGATGTTATGTGCACCACTTTAGCCCCATTTCGCCTAGAGCTAAGGCGATGATTACTTACGAACAATTTGGAGGAATGTACTGAATTAACCAGTAAGTCGTCATACATAAAACTAAAAATAACTTGGCAACATCTTTTGAGATGACGAAGCGGGACTGTGCCTAGTTCTACAACATGCCTATGGGCACACAATGGAACGAGTACATTCGTTTGCACCTCCACGGGTAGGAATATAGTAATAGGGAGACCTGAGCGAACAATGTAACGTTCACCCTGTTTCCATACAAGCTCGTAAGGTAACTTCGATTGGTATGCTAGCATACGAGCCATAACCTGCGAATTCACGACGGAAGTGCTCCCGATCAAACGGCTGGAGGACCCACTTACATCTTATTAGATAAGGGGACGTAAGCCCGTAAAGTGAATTCCGATTTGCCCGTGTGAACAAAGTGATCAGTTTGGTTGACTGACTGTCACTTCAGTTGAGCATTTCACGATGACTAGTATCCCGATAGCTGCTGTTACCGTTCATCCTGCACAACTCGCACTGGCGGGTAGACTCTGCCTCTTAATGTGGAAGTTCAAGGAGACGCCCCGAGGGAGCTGAAAATAAGCTGAGGCAAACGGAAGTAAACCGTCTGGCTCCAGTGAATTCCCGTCAGAATAATCGGACAGCAGTGTTTAACAGTAACTGGATCACCCCCAAAGGCCAAGGTCAAACGACCGGAAGGAGAGAGGCAAAAGTAAGTCGCGTCCTGCGTGCTTTAGCGTCACACCGACAACCGGTCCCTTGATATCATTTTAAAGTTTCGGGGCTGACAACAACGGGGTGCTTAAGGACCAGGGAGATAAATCAGTACACGCCAAACCATCCTGGAACCTACAAGCACTCATTCTGCTCCGTATACGGAAGCAAACGATCGCAGTCCACAGCGAATTCACACCCTACACACTGCGGTGCATGGAACTTTTCCGGAGGTTGTTCCAACACGCGCGTGTCTTAGAGCTTCGCTCAACCGGATTCCTGAATGACTCGATTATCTTCACCACGAAAGAAATTCAAAATGGGAATCACCACAGGGGGTTACATCGGCCACCCTGTATTTACAAACCGATGGGACCCGTTTCAGAAATATATGGCAAATGAGATTTCGACATGACTTGATATCTGAACATAAAAGACGACAGACTTATATGAGACCAAACCAAATCGGATGGAGATGAGGTGATTGTCCGAACTACATCGTGGACAAAGCTCGAGAACATGGAGTACTACTTATATTGTCATCGGCGTATCCCGTGAGAACTATCCTGAGGGTAGCGTGCGGCGTTTAGAAACCACTACATCAGGATCACCAACCGATGAACAGGCCGACAGGGAAAACTCGGACAGCTATGTCCCGCGCAGCGAGTGTCGCAAAGACCAACAATCTTAGGAGGCATATGATTGGTCTAGGGAATGGCGCCCGGCTGAACACTGGAGCGAGCCAACAGAGCCGGTGGGAGTTCCTAGGTCAATGCTCCTACTGCAAAACCTTTGCAGGTGAAATAAAACTTTTTATGCCAAAAGGTGGAACTTCGTTGCGTATATTCGCAAACGAGAACCATTCTAATCTACTATCAGGTTTTTCGGATCACCAAATTTCATTGTCCATTGAAGCAATCATACCTCTGGCGGAAAATTCTGGTGGAACAATTTCCTGGCATCACTCGGAGCATAGGCTGCCTGTATCTGACCCGAAAACTTGGACCGGCATTTAGAACTGAATTTCCTGTTTGTTTTAGTCCATCAGGAACACGTAGCTTTCGGAAAATCAATTCCATTGTGTGAATACTGAGTGTCTAGCCCGCAGGATGTGGACAACGGCCAATCACATTTCCGGTGATGGCAACGCTTCAGCTGCCAGCAGTTAATCCTCCTACCCGATGGAAAATAAGCACGGCTGGTGGGCCCCTATAAGAGTGGTGGACCAACTGGGATGCCCGCGCCACAGCTACTTAGGGCAGTAGGGACCACGTAAGACAGACGGGCTATTGGACTCTGATTATCCCACGCCTTATCATATTTCAATGTTTACTGAGCACGTGACCTGTGGGCACGTCGCACGTGACACTTTCGGTTGAATTGGGTATAGCAAGTTGTTGTAACTTTAGCAATGGGAAAGACGACTGCAGAAGTTCGGTATCCCTCTTTTGATTTACAGCCAGTTCAGATAAGGGAAACTCCGTAAAGCCTAAAGAATCAATCTGCATACGTGAAAGTGCATCAGTAACTATATTTGATTTATCTTCAATACAACGGATGTCAGTCGGAAATTGAGATATATATGTCAGCTGCCGGCTTTCTTGGGGAGAATATCGATCGGACGTACTTTGGAGAGCGAAGATCAATGGTTTATGGTCCGTCAAAACTGAGAAAAATCGACCCTCTAAATGATGTCCAAAATGGCGTATTGCCAGATTCACGGATTCACGGATTGATAAATGGCGTATAGATTCACGGATTCACGGATTGATACACAGGATCGAGGCTATTGCCCAAGTCTCCCGGGTCGGTTTTGTTCTTGTCGGTCGGTCAGTGTCGTTCACCTGAAAGGCACAAGTGAAA
>NW_008751666.1:2848512-2859877 GCF_000715545.1 Opisthorchis viverrini
ACATCGGGTTTCTCGTAGAGGATGTCAGCAATTTCGACGACAACTTCAGGTGGAAGATGTGCAACAACGCATCTATACTTGGTTTGTTGTGATCTAACGCAACGGCACTCAAAAATTGCCTCTACCTGAGCAAACCACAGTCTAGGATGATGAATACCGTAAGCTGGTAGTCTTAAACTCAAAATATCTTGCGAGTCCATAGGTGAATCGTTTGAATCAGACATGATAGTAATGGGGAAAATGAGTGCGGGAGTTCTAGGTGATCTAAGGAAGAGAAATAAAATTCGGGCTCACCAATTATGTAGTGGAAAACGTGGGCAAATACCAGTTCAGAGTAGTGAAATCAAGTGAGAAAAAATAGACGAGATGATACAACTCGCAGTTCGTTGGTACAGTTAGTTATTACCGCCACAATAAATCCAAAGCGATCTCCCCCCTGGAATCTTCCTTGATATATTCCTAGATACTTTCTATCCCGTCGTAGTCTGAAAGGTAGATCACCGCTCGTTAATTCACTGCCAGCGTAATTCGACACAGCAAGAAGGGAACACGCCTTTCACGAGGTACAGAATTTGTATTGTCTCCATATTTCTTTTTCGTTCATTTTAAACAAAAGTTATTCGGTATGAAGAGAAGAGGAATAAGCTGAGATTTTAGTGAGAGATAGAAAGTGGTACAATTTGAGTAATGATAAGTTACAAAGAAAGTGCAAATGTACAATGGTCAGAAGGATCACCATAAGCACGATTTATCGATGGAATCGGACTGAGGCTGCGCTCAGACGCAAGTAATCAAGATGGGGTTTAACCCAGTCCCTTCAATTTTGGTTTCAGTCGGAGCAGCAGTTCGCTCATCCGTCGAAGCCCTGAATGAAGTCAAGAAATCTATTTTCGACAGTGATTTTTCCAAGTTTGTCAGTGAGTGTCCCTGGGGTTGCTAGGGTGCTGCAAATTCAACACTCAAAGACGTGAAGGTCTCGCAAATCTCAGGTCCATAACTGCCGCACGATATCACTTGTGGTGAGAAAGTTTAAACCCCGGTTCGCTGCATTAACCTATCGTCGGTATACATCCACCACAGCACGAAAAGTGGGCCAAGAAATACTAACATAAGATCAACATGCAGACCAGTGTTTGTGTAGTAATACGGTCTCTTCAAGTTCAGTTTGATCTGACAGAAGTAGTTATATATAACATTTTCTTTGTCCATCCACAATCATTTGTAACGGCACACCGAGAAATGAGTTCGTTTTACACTCACCCTTGTTTGTCATTGCAATCTCTCCTCATTACACTACCTCAATGAATTTAAGCGTTTCATTTGTTTTGAATGTTTCAAGCACAACTACAATCAAATCGTGAGAAACCTTCCGTCATTTTGCTCCTCTTTGTCATTCAAAGTCCATTTATTCACAAATGTTCGCGGATATTTGAGGTTTACTCCCGGTCAACACTGCTGAATGTGGACAAATCGGATGTCCATTGAACGGAATTTGATGGCGTGGCTGCGCACTGATAGACCGCCCTCAATGGGCATAAAAAATAGGCAGCGCAGAGCAAACCAACTGGCCGACGATACGAAAGCTGTTTCTGACCTCTTGCACAATCCGCTAGAAATTTTGTATTCTTATACCCGTAGAGGCGGAGTGATCAAGCCAACCATAACACTAGGCGCACATTCTGCTCACAGATAGGCCACCCCGTAGTTGTAATTGGTATCAAATCCGCGTTTATGGCTCATATGGTTAGCAGAAACCTTCCCCCAACGGTCGTCCGCGCTTCTTCTAGAACACAGTTCAAGGCACTCTTAGAGACTTTGCGAGTCCTCGCGCTGGCAAGCATACTGCAAACTTAAAGAGAAGTGGTACATCCTTTTTCACTTGTGCATTTCAAGTGAACGAAACGGACCTGGGAAACTTGAGGGAAAGCTCCTTTCCTAAGTATCTATTCGTGCATCCAAGAATGCCTGAAAACGGTTCCACATGTGTGGAGCAACCCTCAGTCTCATCCTCGGAGGACAAAAAAAGGGCGACTACGAAATCCTCAACCATGTAAAGAGCTTTAAGAAGGATTGGGTTATCTACGCAACAGAATGCTGGGATATCCGCTGGTCGATCAGGCGCACATGTGGAACTTGGCAGCGGAGGCCACCGGACAGATCTCAAAACCACGGGTCAAAAATCAATGCGAAGCCAGCCCGAGCATGTGTGCTTTAGAAAACAGCCTCAAAAGGGATAATCTCGTGCTATCTCCTCTGTGAAAAGGCGGAACTGCTGGTCTTCAATCCTTCTCCGTCAAAAGGCACCACTTGAACTTGAGGACAAGTGCCAGGGAACGGACAACCCTGTGTCGGAGAATTCAGTGCGGATCGACGCTGACACTGGGAGTGCTGTTAAATCGGCCACATGCAGGTCGTTAGCTCGACAAGCAATCATTGAATTCATCATGCAGTCGATCGAGAAAATGAGGCTTTAGAAAAAAACTCGAAAATAATTCATCCGAAGTTTTAATGCAACAACGAAGACCTTCCGAAATTCTGACCACTCTTTGGTGGTTAGCTATCATCTCCCAGACAGATTATTGTAAATCCATTTCACTTACTTACGGTGCCAGTTTGTGCGCTGATATTCATGAGGACCCTGTCAAAGCCCATCCCAAAAATTACTGTTTTCGGGTACCCTTGATCCGATCCTACTTTAGGCCATATCTCATTTACAGGGAGAATGCATATTTCTACCATCGGTGACCTCCTCGCCTCACCAGCTTCCACCACCAGCGGAGTTATTGAGGTTTACTGCTCGGCCCTCACCAAAAAGTGCTTTGCATTTTAAGATCACTGCCTGGATAATAAACTTAAAGAGAAGTGGTACATCCTTTTTCACTTGTGCATTTCAAGTGAACGAAACGGACCTGGGAAACTTGAGGGAAAGCTCCTTTCCTAAGTATCTATTCGTGCATCCAAGAATGCCTGAAAACGGTTCCACATGTGTGGAGCAACCCTCAGTCTCATCCTCGGAGGACAAAAAAAGGGCGACTACGAAATCCTCAACCATGTAAAGAGCTTTAAGAAGGATTGGGTTATCTACGCAACAGAATGCTGGGATATCCGCTGGTCGATCAGGCGCACATGTGGAACTTGGCAGCGGAGGCCACCGGACAGATCTCAAAACCACGGGTCAAAAATCAATGCGAAGCCAGCCCGAGCATGTGTGCTTTAGAAAACAGCCTCAAAAGGGATAATCTCGTGCTATCTCCTCTGTGAAAAGGCGGAACTGCTGGTCTTCAATCCTTCTCCGTCAAAAGGCACCACTTGAACTTGAGGACAAGTGCCAGGGAACGGACAACCCTGTGTCGGAGAATTCAGTGCGGATCGACGCTGACACTGGGAGTGCTGTTAAATCGGCCACATGCAGGTCGTTAGCTCGACAAGCAATCATTGAATTCATCATGCAGTCGATCGAGAAAATGAGGCTTTAGAAAAAACTCAAAAATAATTCATCCGAAGTTTTAATGCAACAACGAAGACCTTCCGAAATTCTGACCACTCTTTGGTGGTTAGCTATCATCTCCCAGACAGATTATTGTAAATCCATTTCACTTACTTACGGTGCCAGTTTGTGCGCTGATATTCATGAGGACCCTGTCAAAGCCCATCCCAAAAATTACTGTTTTCGGGTACCCTTGATCCGATCCTACTTTAGGCCATATCTCATTTACAGGGAGAATGCATATTTCTACCATCGGTGACCTCCTCGCCTCACCAGCTTCCACCACCAGCGGAGTTATTGAGGTTTACTGCTCGGCCCTCACCAAAAAGTGCTTTGCATTTTAAGATCACTGCCTGGATAATACATGGCCTCTTTTCTCTTTGCGGACGCTATTGAGATGTCACACGGATTTCGGGCCGGTGACTGTCCCAGTTTTGTCTGACATTTAGTGCGATATGGACTACAGCCCCCTACTATTCCCTACATCGGCCATGTTTTTATCTTCCAAGAAACCTGGCTGTCTTTTGCCAAGTTCAGACGCTTCCGGGATTCTCATTCCTGACGGGCTGTCGGTAATAATCATTCTGAGGAGAGACACCTATATCATAGGTGTTGCGTGATCATGCCAGACGGTATGCCACCCACAAGTTAGGGATATACGTTATTATTATTCCTATTGATAGGAAGAAACGTTACCCAACCAACAGGCCTTAATCAAGATACAGGGAGCATTTGTGTAAAAACTTTCTTTTGGTGGAATGAGGAGTTGAGAGAACTGATAATGAGCGACGAGAATAGCCGTTTACCTAGTTTGTATGGGCAAGTGATGGAAGATTTAGACGGGGACTTGTGGTAGTTCCTAGCTACGTTTGCGTCCCACCAGGACTCGGTTCTGTAGAAAGATGTAGTGAATAGAAACAACGAACTCACAAGGATCGATGAAGAGGAGGAGTGTGAGAGTGGACCGACAAAGGCCTGATAGAGAAGAGCACGTGTCATATTTAGTTGGTGAAGAGGACTTTGCGTGATACAACCCACCCTAACGCGATACTAGCAACAGATTTGCACGTGCATACAGGCACCGTAGAGTATCTTCAGGCCCCCACTGTTCTCCCTCCTAACCAATAGTTTAAACGCGTGAACCATTTGCCTTAAGTTTTGCATTCGACGTTATTTAATCAAAATAATAAAATATCCAGGATAATAGTGGTTTCGAAGAAAATTGTTGAAGCGCACCCAGGGTGCACTTTGGACCGGCATCCATGGTCTTCGTGGCTACCGTGCTTCCTCGATAGTTGAACATTTTGTTGAGAATTTGCTTCATTCACGTGTATTCGCCTTCAAAACTTGAACGGATACATGAGAAATAATTCCCTTATCTTCGTTTAAGTGAAGTGAAAATTAAGCAACCGTTTAGTATTTGTTTAGAAAAAGTTTTCTATCGTTGCAGTGAAGCTCCCTTTCAGCTAAATCCAAGGAATTCATCACAGTTTGTTAACTTCATAGCCAGCGCACAATTCATCGGGTTCTCCGGGAGGTTCTATCGTCGCCAATATCATGAAACCTTCACTGGACCATGGGAGGAAATATGGCGTTTATGGACGCCATCAGCACACAGTACAATTGATTATTCGTTACTTGTGGCGCGAGTTCGGCGGATTAGGGCGGTCATGTGCGTGCAAATAACCTTTGCTTTGTGGAGAGCAGATATTGGCTGAACGACGCAGTTTGGAAGGCCGGGTATCCTTATCTGGACGTCGTACTCGGATTGGCTGACAGCCTGGTATATGGCTATCTTGAGCAATTCAGATAAATTTTTTAGATTAGTTAGGTGACAAAATAAGACTAGTATGTTGCGGAGAGTATTTTAAATCCCTCAGAAGAACCGTACGCATTAGCTCTGTCATTCAAACGGAGCAATAAGGCAGCTACAGCCATATCAAACACCCAAAATGTGAAGAAGGGTATATAAAGTCTACTATATAATTCTGGATTATAAGTTGAACTGCATCCCGAAGTAGAAGGCGGCTAAGTCTAATTAGAATTTTCAACCACTCTAGTAAGCCGATAATGCCAGATTTTGAAGTCAATAATAAAGATTTGGGTGTCAGTGTTAGAGAGTGGCAATATGCGGTCAATGCGAAAGGTTGCAGCCATAGTTTGAACAACTTGCGTTGGCTATATGGTGGGTAAATAAGTTTACAGTTAGGTGTTAAACCGTCTAGTTAGGAAATGCCGATATATGAAAAGACGAGTAGCAAAATCGTGGCTGAGGCGTACTCGTCTTTATAGCTAGCTCGCAGAATCGAGCGGTTAACCAACAGACATTTGAGGAGTTATGATTATAAATATATTAGAGCGTGATAGGGTGAAGTTTGGGTTGGAAAGCCTCCACAAGCACATTTTGGGAGGACTGGGTAATGCTTATAAACTGACTGAATGATGGAGATTCAGAGAAAAACAAGTTATCAGTTAGTGGTTACAGTAAACACTAGCATGCTGGCTAGAAATGTGGATGGCTTTCTTCTATGAGGTTCTGCGCAGAGTGAGGTGTTGCCTGATTTCGGAAGTTGATTTACTTATGAGGAATTAGTGGTTAAAATAGTGTACGGAGAAGAGAAGCAATAAATGCGCGGTCGTTTCGCATGTTTGGTCGGTGAGGTTGCCTCGGCATGGCACAGCTCCTGTCTAGGGATAACGTTGCAGATCCGGCATACGAGTTATGCCTGAGAGATTAACTTATCACTTAACTTACGCGGAATAACAACTTTCACTCTGCTGTGACAGATGGTTTGGATTCATGGAAACTTCCCGAGAAAATGTTGCAACAAAGGTAAGGAACGGTAGACTTCTGGGGAAAGACAAGCAGTTGAAGGGAGTTGACAACTGAGCTGTCTTTTGCGTCGCCGAACTCAGAGTGCGCGGAGGGGATATATGGCTGAAAAAATTTTAAAACATGGAATAAATGTATATAAGCGTGCAGCTTAAAGAACAGAGCGGTGGTATTGTAACGATGTATGCTGCTTGGCTGTGAGTTGAAAGGTAATTGTCCCCTAGATAATCAGATAAAGCAAAACTTACAGGTTCAAGATAGACAATTATCCGAGAATTTAGATATTAGCAGGGTTGGTCGTCGCACTTGCCTATACATTCAGATGGTTTATGCATTATCGTGAAAGCGAAAACAGGTGACAACACATCGGCATGAAGAACGGGTTAGAGGAGGTCTAAACCAAAACCGGAAAAAATAACTGGTAGATGAAGCACTTTGTTAATGTACGGGCCGCATTTATGACTACCCGGTGGTTTTCCACTGCAAAGCTCTGGTAACGTGCACGAGTAATGAAAACCTCTTGCGGTGGTCGGATACGTCTTGCATGGAGGGTTTTCCTTTCGCGTTGCACCATGATGGGTTCTTATACCAACCATTCCTACAATGGCGCGCTACAACTATCTTTTCAAAGATGATCCCTGCTGAGCATGAACAGGGCAGGACTTGGAGAAGGAAATCCAAATGCGGTTCAAGAACGGTCAGTGCCGACTGCTTGAAATACGCGTGCGAATAAAACTATCGGTAGATACCGAGTTGAGCAACAGCAACAGCTTTAGCCATTACTCAACCACGTTGCTGATTTGTTGCTGTTAAGGAGACCTGCAACAAACCAAAGGGCCGGATTTGTAAGTTCCGTAACACGGCTGTTTGTCCGAAAAATGCTTCGGACTCTTTTTTGTGAAATCAATTCCTTAATTGCTACCCACGAAAGAAAACCCCTCGCTTCAAAATTTTTCGTGAGCAAACACCAACTAACCAGTTACAAGATATCGGGTAGGAAAGTGAAGTCTCATTGCACGTGGTTTTGAAAGCTGAACGTCACGCGACGCCTTGAAATTCCGTATGTATTCACTGACCAATACGCAACCGTAAGCAAACACTGCAAGGCAATTCCAGAAGTTCTTCAATAATCTCCACCTTCCAGTAGACGCCGGAAGAGATTCGACCCAAGCACAGACTACTCGCTTGCGTAGCCCGCAAGGAACGAAGCTCTAGCAGCATCGTAGCCAGTAGTCCATGAGATGCCGTAATATCTACGATCGCGCCAGTATGAGCAGACTTTACTGTACACCAACCACCACTGAAGATACTGCTGTCCGGCACTTAAGTCGGATGAGGTATCATGTGCCGTGTTTGTTGAACCTTCATCCACACAGATGGCCAGAATTCAGGCTTGTGGTGTCGTGTAAATATTTGTTTACCGCGCCTGGATCGTGGAAACCGACTCGAAGGTCCCCACACTTAACCGTAAAGGTACGGAGAAAGATGGTTGAATCACAATTTTGTTGATGCCTTTTATCAGGGAAAACATGTTTACAAGCTGCAAAGAGATATTTTGCAGACATTTGATCGCAAAATTCAGTTACCCGAGAGTCGAATGAACATTTTACATATGGGCAAGGAGAGATGAAGTTATTAGACAATTGTTTGGCAGTGGTTTAGTAGGAGTATCACCAGGAGATATTCTTGGAGTCACTTCAAGCGGAAGTGGCTGTGAGATTGTTATCTGATAATCGTCGCAGGTTGAGATTTTGAATAACAGCCTAATAATGGCGAAATTCGTTTGTACGGTGGTTATAGCTCCGTTGTTTGATATCAAAAGAATAAGCTGAATGAGCGCTACTTAACGGACCGGCGACCGCCGACTGCGGATATTCGCTGGTTGTCAGGTGATTATTCAGTAGTCGAATGCTATCTACAACAGGTATTTCAACCTAAAGATTATCACAATAAATGGTTTTTGTTGTGTTTGCTCTGACAGTCCGGATAACCGCCGGCTAACCACGGTGTGTCCTATTATACATGTATTATTATATTACATTATATAAAATTTATGCATATAAAATTACATATAATATTACAAGGCCATCATATAACCGCAAAACTACTCTTTTAGGCGGTTGGAGTTTCCAGAAAGTGCATGGTTGGTATTTTAGGGGCGAGAGGTAACGATCAAACCTGACCACGGTAACCGACTCAACAAGTGATCCATTCTCCACAAGACCGGATAGCATGCATAACCTACGCTGACAAGCGAATTAACCTCATCCAGACTCGGTAGAGTAAACGAGGCCGGCGGCTAGAAGCACGCCGAAAATTTCTCTGAAACCGTGGTTCGAGGGAGGACAACTTTAACATAAAGCTTTAACATTTGATGGTAATTTTTCGGGCGTATGAAATCTTCCCAAACGGCCGCAGTTTTGTTGAAAGTTGTTTAAACCGACTCAATCCCCATGATACTCAAGACCCGGAATATTCACATTTTAAATGGCTGCTATGGCTGAGCACGTGAATGCGGAGGATGATTTTGTGGAGAATTTAGCTTGTCAACGTTTTTTCTCATTCAATGCATTTCAAGTCGCTTTGAAAGAGTACCAGACGAAACATTTCGTTGTTTTCGTCCGTATAGACTTCAGAAAGAGCACCAATTCGCTACTTTTGTATGAAGAAGCCTTCTACCGTTGCAGCAGACATCCCTGCAGACGAAGCAGAAGCCGTGGAATTCGTCGCACCTAGTAAGTTCATGGTTGATTTTGTGTACGCGGTAGCACGCGTCGTACTGATTGTCCGGCAAGGTTCCACGTTAGCCGGTATCATGACTGCTTGAGGGTTACTTCCTACTACCTGGAGCACAACCATCCACGCAGGAAGTTTAATTTTGACAGGTTCCCCATGAACCGGCGACTGACAAATGATGAACTGAAGGAGTGTTCTACCCTTTTGAAATACGTTGCTCCGTCATCGGAGATCCGGCAGTACGTCGCCGACCGCTTTGGAAGAGTACTCACTATCAAGGATGTGCGTAACTACCCAGTCAAAAGTTGACCCCCATTGTTGAGTAGGTCGTTGGTTACCTTTTAGTCGGTTTCTTAGATGACATGTCATCCATCATAGCCAAGATTCGAGAGTGCGGTCGCGTTCTGCTGGTGGAATCGGAGGGTGGCATTTATAGTCACCTGTGCTTTTCTCCAACGCAGCAGATAGCACTCTTTAGACGTTTCCCGGACGTTGTAAACATTGATGCTACACACGATGCTAACCGTCTTGGGTAAATAAATTTCGAGCTACTGACGTTCGCTGTTAAGTTACAAGCTTTATAGATTCCTTGTGACAGATGGCATGGAGATCGGTCGACCCGTAATGTATGCCTTTGTCGAAAGCGAGCATTTTGCGCCATTGCGCAAGCTGTTCAGCTTGTTCAAGGATATGGTGGGTGGACAATATGCAGCCAAAACGTTCGTCATGGACAAAATGACTTCACAGAAGCGGGCTGCCAAAGCTGTATTTGACTGCGACGTAATGCTGTGCTATTTTCACGCACTGCAAGACATCCGAAAGCACGTATGTTTCATAGCTCTGGTGTAACTTTTGCAGACAATTACCAACCACAGTCGACACATATTCCACCGCATGGCTCGCTCTGATAATGCAGCTGAGAAAGTGACTGTGCACCAAACACTAATCCCGTAGATTTCGCCACAATTTGCAAATCTTGAGGCGAACAGATCCCAGTTTTGTCTCTTATTTGACTACCCACTGGCTCTACATCACTCGAAAGTGGGCCGTTCATGCACAACGTGGGTTGGTGCATTTTGGAAATGTGACCAACAGTTGCCTGGAGAACGCTAACGGGCGTTTGAAAAGGCGCGTGCATCACTCAGATTGCCTGGAGCATGCCGTTCTGAAGGTCGCTCATCACAGCGAATGGCTAATGCGGGAATATGAAATGCACACCACTTATTGTTGTGACCGTCGAGAAATTCGGGAGGGAGACATCTACGTTCTACGTGTGGTTTCCCGGTTTACGACATACGCCGTTAATCAGGTTCTCAGGCGTGCATTGGAATATGCACGCCAAATCTGTTATACAAGCAGACAGATCGCTTCAAGGTGAGAAGCCCGTTGTTAGTAACAGTCAGTTTGTGGTACAAACCCCCAAATGTTCTCACACAGTAAACACCTCGGCCGGAACCTGCACGTGCATATTTTACCAATCAATGTGGCTGCCTTGTGTACACCTATTTTCAGGATTCAGAGGCCACTCGTTCCCATGCGGTAAGTTGATTGATCGGACATGCAGTGTCTAGGTCAATTTCCAATCCATCAGAGGTGGCTTGCCGAATATAACTTACCGGAGGAAGGAGTGCCTTTATCTCTGGTTCCAAAGCCAGATCCATCAACAATAGAGCATTTGCACAAGCAACTTGATCGGTTGGTTGACTAACTGAAGCTGCTGTATCCGCGTAAGGCTGCCGTGTGCATGAAGCGTCTGATTGTACAAAGCGAGCTGATGTTGCGTCAAAATTCAACTAGTGCACAGGACAACAAGCCTCTGGTGTTAGATGGCAACCGCAAACAACCACGGTGGCGTTTGACGTCAAACGACGCTGTTCCCTGTGGTCTGTCTCGCCAACCAACTGACCCTGCTGATTGGTGGTTTCAACGTGATCGACTTCCATATCACCGTTATTGCTGCGGCAAACAACCCTGCCCGCTGTGTGGAGAAAATCTTCAGGCGCGTCCACCAAGTGAGTGCACATGTATAAATTAAGCTATTCCCATTAATTGCCGATCAGTCTACCTACCGTTCAGCTAAAAGAGCTTGCTTTGATGTTGATCTTGATCGGTCCATGGAGGACAAGCCGAGTGTGCCCCGTAGGACAGTCGCAATCAAACTTTTTTGTCCAATTTCGGGGTTGATGGAGACCGGTAATTTGAGGCCTAATTTTTTAGCATACGCTTTGCAGACCTCGCTTTCGAATCCCGTGATGACGAGGAATTCGTGTGATTGTAACTCGAAGGCCTCAAATGCCGATTCAATGAAC
>NW_008751666.1:2861295-2876768 GCF_000715545.1 Opisthorchis viverrini
AAGTATGAGTATGACGATGAATAGCCAAGTTAGGTGACCTCGCGTACAGTTGTGAGTATAACAGGCTGTCAGATTATGCTATCACTCATAGTTGAGTCCCTGTTTATACTGGTCGGCATATATATTGGAGTGATGTTTACAGTAGGTAGCGAAGATAAGCGGCATCGCGTATAGTATGAAAGACCCTCAGCTTTATACTAAGCGTTGCACACAGACTCAGTTGCTGCAGTCACGATAAGCAGCCAGGGTAGGCGATATCAAGTGCGGTTACGAGTATGACGGGCAGCCGTTGATCGTTAAGACGTCACGCATAGCCCAGGCCCGTGTTCAACCCCCAACGACCACCCGGGTGGGTTTCAGGAGCGATTAGACTATCTAGCACCAGCAAACACAAGGTGTCTTTCAGTCCGCAGTAAAAGAGCGCAAACAGCAGCTTCAGAGCAACGTTTATTTGGGGCATAGGCGGACACAGTATACATGATATTGTAGGTCTCGCCTTCCTGTGATATTTTCAAGTGTGTTACCAGATAAACTATACAGGGTCGACTACCAACTGGTATCCGGTCACGTAGATAGGCTTCTGCGCAGTGATGGATCACGGAACCCAAACAGGTATTTCCAGATTCAGTGGCTTTTGCATCACCAAGGATGCACAGCGGAATCTGTATGTAAGCAAGCGTTGTTGGTTTGGCTGCAGCACTTGCGTCAGGCATCCTTGTTTATTAAAATGCTTCCAACCAACGAGGAAAAGCCCCTTGTAATCCCCATTTTTCTAAGGTGCAACCATTATTGGCTGTTCATTTCTATCAGCTGAACCTCTTGTTAGGATCTAACGATCTCGGGGAACTTTCAGTTAGTGCTGTCTACATAGCCAACCGTTTTCTACGCAGATCGCGTTCCATCCTGTTCGTTATCACCAACTCCCCCTCCCGAGGAAATTTCACACCTGACTCCGCCTTAACAGCGATGGTGAGCCAGTAGAGTTTTCTTTTACTCTGTGATTCCTGCTATCATTTATCAGCATACCTAAGTTATCCATTTCACTAATCCCATTTACGCATTCCGTGAACCTGGCTATAAGCCAAAATGTTCAATGGCACAGAGCCTCAACATTGGCTTTCATTTTAGGTATGAATCAACGGCCGGATCACAGAAACTATGCTGTTTCATCAGATCCGTTGTTCTTGTTATTTATTAGGGTATTCAACCGAAGCTTCTGGTCTGAAACCTGTCCGCAATGCAGAGGTGTCCGCGTGAAAACGAATGTGCGAAAGCACTTTTATAAAACGGTCCTTCACACATGTTCTAACACCCAGTCTTGTGGACCATGAGATTGCGGGGTCTAATCCCCGACTCTTGGCAAACTCCCTTTGACTGATCCTATGGGTGTCGCACCGACATTAACCAGTGTATCCCAATGAGACGCGGGGGCCCATAAACCGTCGCAACATTGTATGGTGCAGTCTCTTCTGGGGCCAAATTGACGCACCAGTGACCGACATACTGCAGGAGCTTCCTTGGATATGAGTACCACAATCAACTCACCTCAGTTAGTTTTGACGCTATGTTTCTCCTAGTGCGAGGTAAGTAATATAGACGAGCCATGACTGAGGGTTCTACCTCTGTTTTGAACATGGCGAGCTTGAGTTTGTCAGGACCAACGGCTTGGGGCATAACGTGACCCATTTTTTCAATGTCGTCAGAGGTTCCAAGTTCACCGTCAAGCGCTGTGTTGCGAATGAAGGACCTGACTGGGAAACTGTCGGCAGCTAGCTGAATTGTCGAAAACATTTAATGCAGTGATTCAAATGCTCTGTTTCAGAGACTTGCGGGTCGTTGTTGTCAGAGACTGTTTTGCTCACCATTTTGGGTCTGTCAAGATTGGCTGCATGAGTAATTTGCACACGATCACAATGTTTTTCTTCTCATAAATCCTGAGCTTTCAGGTTTCACAAAATTCTTGCTCTGCGCACGTGCTTCTTTTCGCCCGAGGTCTCACGATCCGTCCAGCTGCGTCATACTCTTGTCCGGAATTAATACTTTTCTAAACTCCGTACAGTTTTAAAATTGTATTTTGTAGCCTGCGCTTAACTTGGGCAAAAGCCTCGATCCTGTACATCTATCCATGGATCCGTGAACCGGCGTCACCCGTGGCGTCAAAAAACATAAAATTGTGTCACAAGGTACGTGTGCGCCAGGGCACGGAGATGTCTGTTTCGTCTTAATGTTTTCACAGATTCACGGCTTCGCTTCGTGGTGCGCCGGGTCGAGGCTTTTGCCCAAGTTTCCTGGGTCGGCTTCGTTCTTGTTGTTCAGCAGCTGTCGTTCACCTGAAAGGCACAAGTTAAAAAAGGTACAGCATTGCTCTTTGCGTTCTTAACGCGGGGCAGTATGCTTGCCAGCGTGAAGACTCGCACAGTAGTAGTGCTTTGAACTGGGTCCTGGAAGGAGTGTGGACAGCCGTCGGAGGAAGGCCATTCCACGCAGCTACCACCCGAAATGAGAAAATTTTTCGCCTGATGAATGTGTGCGCTCTGATCTTGAAAATCTTCTTAGAATGTCCCCACCTTGTGTTTGTTGGCTCAATGGGGAAAAACCTGTTGGCCAAGCTTTGTTTAAACAAGGTATAAGTAAAAAGTAGCGAGACGGCCCCTGTTGTCGTGAGTTATGGAGGGCGCTAATTTTCCGAATATCGATGCCTCAAAATCGTTGCATGTGTTGACTGGCGTCAAGGGGCTCGTAAGCGAGTGCTTGTTATGAAACTATCCAGTATCACCAAATACGGTATCTTAAGCACGTTTTCTGCAAGCTGAACGGAGCTTTGTCCTCTGCTACACGTTAGAAAGGAAAACATGTGAATTGAAAAACCTACAGCTTGAGGAAAAGGTATAGGTGAAAATACAACGTGTTAAGGCGATAGTGGTGCCCGCCTGCCAGGATAGGGACCACGGGACACTTCTGCACATCGTCGCGCATACGCCGTGAAATGGGCTTTTGGAATTATAAACACCACACAAAGCTTGCAGCATGCCAGCACCATGTTTCTCTTCCTTTTTCTACACTCACTCACTCTCACGCACTCACTCACTCATTCACTCACTCACTCACCCACCACACGTTCCTGCATACTCACTCATCCGATGATCTCTTGTCACACTTGGGGACTGCGCCTACCTGATGAGCCCCAAGAAGGGTGAAACCGGTCATGGGCTGCCGAAGAGTTTTCAGCAACCTTGTGAGTAGTTTCCTCCATGAAAACAGTTAGATCAAACTTTCGCCTGCGTGCCTGGGAGGTGTCAATATCCACGCTGATGTTACTGTCGCTGACGATACTATTTCTAGTGGTTGCACTGACGTTGATTTTGTCATACCGGGTTATCTTGACCAACCTGGTATGGATGGATATGCAAGTATCACATGTTCACTACACATTATGCCTTACTGGTTTATGGGGGGCGCTAAAGCATTCATACCCTGATCACGTCCAGGTTCTTCGCGGTGGATAGACATTAAGTTGTGTGTCCTCTGGATCTGAACTTACAGAACAAAAACTGTGCTGACAAGTATTTGTAACCAAGGGACTGCAGATGACAGTAATACGCTTACGAGTCTCGTTGCTACACCTACAGCCAAGGCGGAGACTGGCATGAGCACGCGCGATAAGATGGTCATTCGGCTCATGAATTCCGACAACTGTAGCTCCCTCATTCAGCTTCGATGAATTTGGCTGGCAGCCTGCGCCGTTGTACTCGCAGTCTCCACACTTCAGTCTCCATGATGAAGCAGTTGTTCCACTGGAGACCGGAATACCAAAGGTTGCCAAGGCAGTCACACGAAGGCGACACAAGTCAGATCACATGAGTGAGTGCATCAGATGAAAGATTCTGGCCTCACAATAGGGTCAAATATCAGGGACAATCGGACAGCCAAGCCACACATGTGCAATGGAGGTACGAATATAGCCACCATCGGATCAGCATCCTCACTGTCTTAGGGACAGACCGCACTGCGTCCGAATCTCCCCGAGGGATTATAACCCAAACCAAGGCAATGGTAGGGCAAACAGCCCCAAAGATGTCCGAAGAAGAGGCGCTCTAGATAACCGAACGTCGCCTCGTTTGGGCAGATATGTCATCATCTGACTACACACTGAGCCAATTCATGCTTTGATTGGTCAGGATGTCGGCTACTCGGGACCCAACAGCCATAGCTTGGCGTTTCTCACGTCCCCACGATGCTCGCGTAACCTCGTGAAAAATTCCGTGATGACCCCATAAATAAACTTGTGTTGGTTTCCTTGCTTTCCTCAGAAGGCTGTTTCAAGTTGCCGTGTCTTTTGAAATATCACAGTGATCAGAACCTTAGAATTTACACTACCACGCTCAAGCGGCAAGAAAGGGCCTCATAGAGATAAAATCTTGGTTAAACGGCAGAAGACCCAAGAAAACAAACAGACGCATGTTCACTCCAAATAGCTAAACAACAACGAATCCAATCTTCCAAAAGTTGGCACTGCACGATTTTCAAGAAGCAGGCATCAAGATTTTTAGCATCTAGAGGGAAAACTGCGTACAACAGAGGCAAAGGTCCCGCGCAAACGGGGATTCCCAAGGAGAAAACCCCCCTGGTGTCAGAAAAGTAATAGTAGTATTCATATACTACTTGTTAAAATAAGAGTAGCACGTCAGTTATATTATGCACACGGACTCTAATGTAACTAACCAGTGAGATGCAAGCACCGACAATGAAAACCCCCCTTTGACGTGTCTGTAGGGGTGGTTGATGGTAGCATGACGAATCACACTCTTGGTAGCAGTCCTTTCATTCTATCCCCGCACCGAATTAAATTTAGCTAATCAATGAAATGTATCAGCCGCTAAGGAAACCCTCTGGAACGTGTTTGTAGTCGTTGCTAATGCTAGTGTGACGAATGATGTTCGTGGTAGCAGAGACGCGATGTAAAAATGGTCATATCCAGTGAACACCAGCTAGGAAATGGGGGTGTCTGAATTCTATTTGCTATTAGTTCGTTGAACAACATGCCAATATCGGGGTACGGAAAAAGCGGATTAGCACGTTGCAAATCTCATTAGGAAAATATCTGATCGGTTTTAGTGTTAGAAAGTTTAAAGGTTTTAATCAATTTGGCGGACAAAGACTTTGAAAGAGGACGTTTCGCACTTGTAGGCTCTTTAATCAAGGCCAGATATTTTTCGGTATATCTACCTGTTTTAGAGTTGTCCAAGTTAACAGGCCTATGTAACATGCCATCATAATTTGTGAAAAATAGCAGACAATCACTTGTTCATTGGCTATCACCAGCACTTCATTCTCAAACATCAATAGAGCTACCAGTCTCCCTATCACTGTTTAGTGTCCGAGCCATTGTCCAGCAAAACAAACCATACTACCCATTTTAAACCTAAAAGTTTCAATTATGCTATAGCCTTCAATATTAATCCTTTCTGCAAAACTGAGAAACCTGCATATTTTGCCAAATATTCTGTGTTGGAACATGAAAAACCTCACTTTGGACAGAATTAGACACTACAAATGTGACCTGCTAAGCTTGATATGGTGTCCATTTGCCTCTGCAGTGTGAGGATTGCACATAACTTTAGGACAAAAAACGCTCCATTTGACTGAATTTTGTTAAACCTGAGCAGATAAAAACACCAACTTGCCATCTGGAAAGGGATCGGGCGGAAGTTGTTGCTCATTAAAAGCAACAATTTATCTGGCCCAGATGAGTTGAACTTTACGCTTTTCAATGAGGGTGGTGAAGTTCTGATGAACCTCCCGGCGGCCCAACCAGGAAAGGTTTGGTGTTAATGCTAAACACTCGTTAAGTTAGGCGCTTTAACCTTAATTTTGGTCCTACAAAAGGGTGTAGGAACGTAAACTAACAACAACCGCGGCGTTTGTCATATATCTGTAGCATTCAGAATGCTTTATGACACCAGGTTGCACGGATTGATTGACTACTGTGAAAAACTTATTTATGACAGCATGTAGAATATTCCTCCTAGTGTGGCCACATTTTCGCATTTAACATGGTCCTAGAATAGCACTCACGCAGTATTTCACCCTTGTGCTTCCTTCGGGTGGCATGGCAGCTAGGCACCGGAAGGATGCCACAGCTGAACGACTCATTTATTTATTTATGTATTGTAACCCATATGACGTGCAGAATTTATCCGATTAACTTCACAACCTGGAAGATCAAAACGCTCCCAGGAAGTTGACTCACAAATGTTGAATACAAAGACCATACTTTTCTCTTTGGCTTAGATTCTTCTTGGAGGCAACCCATTTTAATATTTTTCATAATTTGTTGCATGCTTAGTAACGTAGACTCAAGACGCCGACCAGTGGTCACTCCCTCCGATGGACCAACTTGGATAACCTACAACCTCTACAAATGTTGTGAGGTCCTGCAGAACATTTTGACGACCATAATATTCTAGGGGTTACATGAGTGACTTAAGGAGGTTATGCAACGATCGCCCCATGTGTCGTACAAGTAGGTTGATTGCCTTTGATTATTCTTCAATGTTTATGTTCGGACAAATGGCACTTGTTCGACCTAACGAAATGGAACAGATGGAAATGATGCTGTTCTCCCTTAGCGTTTTACCTAAATCAACCAAAGTGATAATGACACTATCGCCACAATGTCCTATTCTCATACTTTATCAACACAACTGTTTTGATTTATTCTGGTTCCTTTTGTTTATATTGATTTTCATCCGTTTTTGAGCGTGAAGGCTCAGGAGCACAAAAAGCGGAGTGGAGCAAGCTTACTTGTGGAGGCAGTCTGACGTATCGTGTCTGAATATCTATATGAATAAAAAGCAGTCCGTTCGGCTAAGCGACAAAAAACTTCCATCTTTCGGTTCACTCTTGCGTCTAGTTTGCCAGAAAACTGATTACCTGGAGTCTTATAATCTTAAATTACGGTTTGTAAAAACCATGTATCAGAAGATCACAGTGTGTTTTAACTTAAAAGGGATGACGGAATTTCACATTAGATAATTGCGGCTAAACCATATGGTCTGACACAACTATATGCCATTATAATTTTGGAGTACGATAGGAAGGAGATGTCCCAGTAAAAGAAATTTATGTCTGTCCTCCAATATGGATGGGGAGTTCATGAATAGCTCAGTAGGTCTTAGTAAACCACGTAACCTACGTTCTCCTATGTTCAGCGGTGTCCGTATCTTCTTGTCTGTTACAGCTACATTCCACCTTGGACAAAGGTAATGCATCTCGTTCTACTTCATCCACATTTGATTCACGCACCTCTTGGCAGAGTGATAGTTACGCCCGGTTTCCCACATTCATTCGTTTTACTCTAACTGCAGCGTCATTTATGCATTTATTGGGACATCCTTTACTATGAAATTATGTAATAATCTGCTGTAACTCAGATATTGGTCGTGCTACACTGTTAATATGATGCAGTACCATTAATTAATTCACACCAGTGCAGTGCCGTCTATAATGACGATCCTTTTGTTCATGCTGTCGATATCATCTGTGACGCTTGCTCGACCATAATCAAACAGAGGTTTTGTCCTCCTTTGATTTCGCATTGATATCAACACATGCGCTTACACAACTCTGAAAATCAAGCAGCTTAGTACTCCTACTGAGGGTTTACCTTCCTATCGTACTGCAAAATTAGAATGGCATATAGTTGTGTCAGACTATACGGTTTAGCCGCAATCATCTAATGTGAAATTTATCACCGTCATCCCTTTTAAGTTAAAACACACTGTGATCTTCTGATACATGGTTTTTACAAACCGTAATTTAAGATTATGAGACTCCAGATGGGGCAGCTGCGATGGTACCATCGTGTGCAATACGGACATTGAACCCAGTTGACGGTTCTTCCTTCGTTTTCTTCAGGATCTTTGAGGCCGTACTCGGCACAGATGTTATCATTTACTAGGAACTCTTGTAAACTGGGTACGGTGGGTGTTTCTTCAACGACTTCATACCGGGGACCTCGCCTCGCGTCCTACACACCAACTTATTGTCGCGGGCCAGTTTGGACATCTGGGACAGTCCCCTCATCATTTGAGCTTGAAATATCTACAACCGCCACTTCGTCGGGAACAACAGTCTTCTTGGCCCGCTGTGACAAGTCCCTCAAGAAATTCCGTCGGAAGGAGGGCAGGAGGATCCAAGTTCAACAATATAGACGGAGGCAATTGGTCGTAGTCCGCGATGCTCGTATCCGTACCCAGGTTGATGGGAGGTGAAAAAGTAAATGGGGGTGACTCTCGTGGGCCAGCCTGCTGCACGAAACTACGATGCTACGCGGCATACACTGCAAAATGTTCGGGCTCTATCCGCTGATACAGTGTTCGCACGTCATTCAACACCATGTTCAACAAGGCGCTTGGTGTTCGCGTTCCATTTCTTGGCGCATTCAACTGCGCGAACGAAACAGCAATTGCGCCGTTGTTTTCACGTGTCCAACGGAAACACACCGGCAATTCGGTGGCCTCTACATTCTGTACCATGGCAAAGTGCAGATGATGGCGGCAAGGTATGCCAAATTGAGCAACCTCTCTACACGTGCGCATTCGGGTTGCGTGGGTCATTGTCTCCGGCCGACGATCCATCATGATGGTAGCGTGCTCGTCGCTGCTCATGACTGTAATTGGATGGGTTGAATTCAAATCCTATGCCATTTTGGAAATGGAGTAAGGCATTAAACGGCAGCACAATCTGTCCTATTCAGGATGACACACAATGCGAAGATCACGAGGAGACGCGTCGGATATGGTTTTCTGACGATTCCATATCAAATACGTCGCGCTCGTGCGTGAAACCCGTATGGTCTCCCACAGTCCTATCTATCCGTTCAGCGGTTCCATTTTTAGGCATCGGTGCATGGTCTAGACCATGTTTGTATCGTGAATGCCATAGTTTGCAACTCGTGGCATTTTGCAGCTGGCCTCTTGGAAGCGTTTGGGAGAATAAAGGAATTTATGTACATGAAAAAGAAAGGGTCACTTAAACAAATAAGCTCCAAAAAAGTTAAATGTGCGCATGGCAACAAAAAAGCGTGTAAATGATTGCGATCGCGGAAAACGTTTGATAATGTCCCTAATAATATGTACACGATATCATAAATGATTAGCAAGAGGAAATACACTGGCAATTGCGTTTCCGATGGCAAGAGCACCGTGAGGCCTGATGCACTTGACGAGAGAAAAGCCACCAACAAACTCCAGAAACTTTAGCAGAAAAGTTTGTACGTCTGCCTCAGTCTCCCGCCAAAAAAACCCATGGCCACAGGGAGACTTTTACTGCAGCCATCGACGATAAGCAACTGATATGAAAAAATACTTGTGTTGGTTCGTGGAAGAAGTGCTGTCACTAAGTAAAAATCAGGATACCGTCTGTACGGATCGAGCATATCTGAGGTTGAGTAGATGAAGTGGGTCACTCTAGTGCTTCCATCCCTCAAACATCGGGCTCGTATTCGCTCGTTGAACTGTGACTCCAAGTCGAGAATGCAACCTGCACAAAGTACATATTCTTAACAGTAATTGGAATTACTTGGACTGTTCCGCCCAAAAATGTGTCGCGCTCGGACATTTCCGATATCGCTGGTTGTGAGATATTTGCCGAACTTCGACCTCATATAGAACCGGATGTTAAAGCAACGGCTGCGGCATTCAAGCATTGGCCGAATGATTTCCAGTTCCTCAGGCAGCAGTAGACGGTTACGGTTTAACCACCGAGATGCTTCGGGACCAAGCAGCTCGTGATTGTGTACCACATTAGATGTAGTAACCCGAAAGAAGGCTCCCAGTCTGCCAACGTTGAAGAATGTCTCGCGCTGTGTGAGATCAAGCAGCCGGCGTCGTTTGGAGGACGTGCAAACCCTTTCTGGTGGCATTAGTATTTGTTGAACGTTTTCTCACCAGAGGAACTTGCTTTCGAGTTTCGCACGCTGTAGTACGATCCCGATATTCGCTCGAACTGCTTGATGCAGTGCACCAATTCATGAACTTTGCTGAATAGGCGAAGAAGGGGGTGACGTCCACTGTGTGGCCTTCATCAGACACGGGAGCGACGGCCGCTTGCGACGAGGAAGCCATGACGAGTGTGCCCCGTTGCGCTGCGCGGCCTATTTTATGGAGCACTTCAACCAATGAGAAGGGGGAACTAGCATTTTTCTTCGATGAATGTGTACTAACGAAAGCTTTTATAGTAGTGTAAACTTTACGATGAGTGGCGTATCCAGTCAGGAACGAAAAATTAGTTGGTGGAAGTAGTGATATTCGTCGGATTTACCACAGAGGAAATTTCGAATACTTGGACTAAAGCCCGGCGAACAGCTATTAAAATTGCTAACCCCTCTGGTAACATACTTCTCGGCTCCACACTTTTGGTTGCAGCAGAGGTAGTGTTGAAGTGCTTTCCCAAAACCTGCCTCAGTCCCTTCAACAAATTTCGCGTTATTAGACAGTCAGTATGCCTTGAACAACCGTCCATTACTGGACCTAAAGCAACCTGGCTTACATCAGTCATCCCTGAAGTGGAGGTCTTGATGGACGGCTACTCCGCTTTCCGAGCTGACTCAAAACGCGAAAGGGCAGGTGGGGTTGCTCCTTTCTTACAAGCAGCCCTGCTCTTTCCGGTTGTTCTTTTCGACACAATTCCCGCACCTTTTTGTTATGCACTGTGGATTTAAATCTCGCTGCGTGGGACTGATTCTCTTTTTGGTCTACTGTGTCCCCTCATGCCCACCGGAAAATGGTTAATTCCATATAAAAACCATTTGGCAACTCTCCTCCAGCTACTACTTTACGCTTCTCTTGCTACTAGGCGATCTGAATTCTCCTAAGACCTGGATGGGGCTTCAGCGTATTGGGTCTGGTCCAGATTTGACATCAGTGTTGACTTGTTTCGTTCACCAGAGCGCCTGGACTCGCACTCCCCAGAAGCCACACAGACCAACTACCATCCCTGCTGGATATGGTTATCACCAATGTAAAACACTTAATTGATCAAGTGTTAATGAACGCTGAACTGGAACATAGCGACTACTGCGTACTGACCTTTGATATCGTCTGCTGCTGGACGAGGAACCCGGAACTTGAAACTTCTGTCGTGCAGACTTTTCAGGACTGAGTATCCTCCTTAACCAGCCTGAACTGGGGCCAGTTTCAATGTAGGGGACAAACAGGACCATTATCCAAAAATTCACGTGGCTGACGCGGTTCTCAAACTAGCGCGCAGTTGAGTGGACCAAAATCTACTTAACGGGATTCGGCCTCTTCTGGGAACGAGGTCTTAACTGTTCAGAAAGATATCCACGAAAGACAGAAGACGAACTGGAAACCCCGTGAATCAGAAATTGCCCACGGAACATAACAACATAGGCCACAATACAGGACCTCTCCCGGATGAACAAAAATATCGTATTTAAGTTCACAAAACACTGCTTAAGAAATAAGCCCACTGTCTTCTTGAGAGACAGAACAGGGAATCCATGAATGGACTGACAGTGGTATCTGATACATATGGTGAATACCATAAGGCTTGTATGCTGCCATAGCGGCCTCACTACATCCAATCTTGGCAAGATGTAACTACAAGCAGCTTCCAACTGACTTGATATTCACAGATGAGGATGTAAAGAGTCGTTCAGCACCCTTCTGGTGCTTAGCTGCTATGCTACCCGTTTTACGTCGTTTTACGGATGATTCGGCACACCTTACCCTTACGGACTTCCAGATACCCTATGGGGGTCGCCGTCAGACCGGTGCTTGAATGTGCCAAACAAGTTGTCTACTCAGGACGCAAGGATGACGTTACCCGCATTGAGTGTGTTCAATGAGATGCTACAAAATGGCCGCTTGCCTCATGTCCGTTGATTATGAAACGATTCTTGGGGTTCTTGAACCCCTTTCTCTTGAGTATCGTCACCTTCGAGAAGACCTAGCACTTACTTACCCCGTTTGAACAAAATTTGGCCCACAGATTATCACTGTCGAACTAACTCAAACACTGCGGAGATATGGTAAAAAAGGTTTCTACGCTCAGATCACACACTTAGTAGGCAGCAGTTTTTCGCATTTCAGATACTTAGTGCACCGAATAACTGCTCTCCGACGGCTGTTCACGCAGACCCAATCCAAAGAACTTTTAGATGTTTTTTATGGGTTCACGCGCTCGTCACAAGTTGATGTTTTTTGATTCATGTGACTTGGGCAGTCTTTAATGCTGAGACAGTGTAACCTGGAGATGACACTCTGACGTAATGGTCGAGCGTGAGTGCTGCACTGAAATTTGTTCCGTAAAGTTTAGCCATGCCGGGAAGGTTGGAGGGCAAGCAGTCAGATTAAGAGTAACAGGACTCTATACCGCGGGTCGTCGCATTACAAGGCGGCATCGGGGCTGAGATGGGACTGTGAAAACGGCCAGACTGTTCTAATTTGTGGGAGCATTGATACCTGTTTTACCTTTGGAATGGGAGGTTCGAAATAGTTTGTCCTAACGACCACACAACCGATAACGGTCGACCGTCACCACTGGCGAGTTATCCTATATGGGCAAAGAAACAACTCCGTTTCATCGTGGGCTGGATGGCGTTCCAAGCGCGTTTGCTCTGCGCAGCAGCATTAAGAGTGGAGACTTATGTCCTATTCCCCGCACCCTTGTGCTGGGCCAGTTCACTGCAGCCGAACACGTCAGACTATTGCGTCATTGGCTCCAACCAGGTTCCCCGAAAATGACCTTACTCCCACTACCCGTGGGCCAGACTTTTGAGTCAGAGATCCGAAGCGGAGTTCCTCAAATAAAATCCTTTTTATGGCTTCAGCAACAAATAGATACCACTTGGCCGCAGATGTTTGCCGTGCCTCTCGACTTCTGTCTAGGCTTGGGCAAACTGGCACTATCCCAGCCCTTGTGCTTCCTTCGGGTGGCATGACATCCAGGCGCCATAAGGGTGTTACAGCTGGATGATTTTTCTACAGTTGTTTGTCCACAGGTGTTTATCTCCAACGCCGTTCTCACCTTACAAGCAAACGTTTCTAGATCATTTGACTGGTACGTTCGAAATCAGTTTCGTTTTTTCCTCGTGCAAATTCGTGAAAGAATTTTTTCGTTGTTCAATCTATTCACAGAGTACACACGAGTAATTGTTGAATTTTATTACTCTAACAAAACATTTTGCGCACACTTCCTATTTTACATCTAGTCCGAAACGTGACATCAATTTATACCGAGTGCCCTCTGCAGCCATTGATAGACATAAACAGATGTGGGTGAAATGGCTGTCCGTCGAACGTCAAACGCGGTATGCAGTGTCACCCCTGCAAGGCCTGGTGGCATTTCAAATGCACGGGTTTACAGGACGACCAGATAAGCCGACTAGCTAACTCTCCTGACCCGTTTGTCTGGGCGAGCTGTCTCTACGTCCTGGATGCAATGCATACCGCAGCGAAGAGGAGAGTCCCCCAAAACGGTACCCGATCCCCAGTGCAAATTCAGAAAGAACACTGCCAGTGTTCCGCTTTAATCGGGATACTCGACGCGAAATTAGAGCATCTTTTAAAGGCACTGGAGGACTCAGGCGTTAAGAATGCAGCGACCTTGACGAAAGTTGACAAGGAACATTCTTCGCTGAACCAATACCTCGCGATATCCATACCCATGGCTGCGAAGAAAGTCATACAACTTTGTGACGCGGCTATAAGATCCGCCACAGCGTCTCTAGTGGACAGGCGCCTAAGTGAAAACAGGCTGATAATCTGGGGGTCATTCTCCGGAAAAATCACGCCGGCAAAGCTGGCAAAGCCGATCCTTAGCAGTGTCCTCACCAAGCCCGATAAATCGCTCCACGCAGAACGGCTACGCCAGAGGGGAAGTAAGCGAACTCTTGGACTTCTAGTCACTCTTTCTTCCCCATCCGACGTACAGGAGATCTTGGAGCGGGCTGGCAGCATTCAAAGGGCCAGTCCAATGATCGGGCGCCTATCTGAGGATCGTCCTCTAGACGCGCGTAAGCTTGATAATAACAGGTCAGGGGTGGAAGCGAGAAACAGGCTTCCACCGGGAATCAATTCAGCCGACTCCAAACTCATGACCATGCCGATTGTGATCATATCCCCCTGTGCTCCCGAAAGCAGGCCGACGAAACCAGCTGGGTCTCCGGACAGCTGTTTTTATTCGACCACCACAAGCCGCTCACCCACCAAAGGCAGGCACGCCCTGGGGGAGCCCCCTGTGCGAAAGCAGGCCGACGAAACCAGCTGGGTCTCCGGACAGCTGTTTTTATTCGACCACCACAAGCCGCTCACCCACCAAAGGCAGGCACGCCCTGGGGGAGGCAAACCCCACATACAAGCAGCGTCCAAACTACGTGGAGCTATCAACGCTTATCTCCGTATCAGAGGACACAGCTGCAGCCGTGCGCTCGTCAACAAAGTCACAGCCTCTGAACTGGACTGAGTCAGATATGCGGGGACAAGAAGCGAAGCCAATCTCCAGCTCCACTCCGTCGAAAGTGGCCCCTCTGCTTGTGGACACAACCGTCGCCCAGGACCCCGACAACCAAAGCCATAAACATGACTACAGCCATCCGGAAAATCCCTCGTATATCCAGTTGGCCACACTGATCGCTTGCGGATCGGGTGTCCACACAAACACGAAAGAAGAACGACCGCAGCCAAACAAGCCACATAAAACGCGCCAGATTAGAAAACTGCTGGCTGACTTCCAGGCGCAGTCCTCCGCAAAAACAAGCCTCTTGGGAGCGCTACCAAAATCATTACTTCTTGGTGCCACCACCCAGCGCTCGGGGCCTCACAGAGACACATTTCCGGTCAAATCGCGCCAAAACACCCAAGGATCCAGAAAGGCGAAAGCTTGTAGCAAACTTTTGACCAACAGCAAACCTGGTCGACGAAAAGGGGATGCTGAAAGAGCTACAAACAGCATCGGTCGAAATTTTCGCCCACGGGGAAAAAACTCCGTCCCTTAAAGCCAAAAGGCCCGAGAAAACCGAGCTCCCACGGAACGAATAAAACCTCGCATGCGAAAAGCACCCCCAGAAATCACAAAGACATGAACCAGACAACATCGTCCCAGAGGCCTCCCTGGAGCCTTTGACTCAAACCCGGTGCACAACTATTAAGTCTGCTAACCACCCTGGTCACTCAACTTTAGGCTCCTCACCCTCGGAGGCAGCAGAGACAGGGTTGAAATGCTTATCCACAAACTGCCTCGGGCTTTTCAACAAACTCAGCGATGTTAAACAGTCAGCTTGCCTTGAACCACCGTCCATAGTCGCACTCACAGAGACTGGCTCACACCAGATGTCTCTGACGCGAAGATCTCGATAGGCGGTTATTCTATTTTCGAGCTGACCCAAAACGAGGGAGGGCTGTTGGGGTTGCTCTGTACTTACATGCGGCCCTACCAATCCCGATAGT
>NW_008751666.1:2878447-2880982 GCF_000715545.1 Opisthorchis viverrini
TCACCCTCATTGAGCGTGTCCAGCGGGCCGCCACGAGAATGGTTGCCGGCCTCAAATCCGTGGACTACGAAATACGTCTCGCCATGCTTGATCTCTTTCCCCTGCAGTACCGTCGTCTCCGAGGGGAACTAATTCTTACTTATACCCTGTTTGAACAAAGCTTGGCAAACAGGTTTTTCACCGTTGACCCAGCAAACACCCGGCGGGGGCATAGTAAGAAAATTTTCAAGCTCAGAGCACATGCATTCATTGGAGAAAATTTTTTCTCATTTCGGGTAGTAGCTGCGTGGAATGCACTTCCTCCGACGGTTGTCCACGCTCCTTCTGGAACCAAGTTTAAAGCACTGTTAGACATTTATTTATGCGAATCCTCGCGCTGGCAAGCATACTGCCCCGCGCTGAGAACATAAAGAGCAGTGCTACACCCTTTTTTCACTTGTGCCTTTCAGGTGGACGGCAGCCACTGACCGACAAGAACAAGACCGACCCGGGAAACTTGGGCAAAAGCCTCGATCCTGTGTATCAATCTGTGAATCCGTGAAAGGACGAGCGGCTACTGGTGCAAACCTCTGCCAACCAGCTGGACCTCGTATGTTTCGGTAGGGATCACGTGACTAGGACCAGCCAATCATTTTCTTCAGTTTGACTTGTGCATGAACCGACTTCCCGACAAAACTCGACAAACTCGACGTGAAACCGGTGCCTGTTTGTAGTATCGGCATATGCCCAAACATTCTGTATTTCTGACGCTGTGACTGATAAATTCCATCGGGTTATATTCAGGCTCATTCATCAGACAAGGATCACTGAAAGTGAGGTCTTTGCGGGCGATATAAATACCAAAGTCGCTCTTCTGAGCTTCTTGAAATCACAACTGGGCGATCGATTCGGAGTGGATTCTGGGTGTGTCAGCGGGGAATGACCCTTCCAGTTGTACTCCGATCACCAACTGTTTCTGGCCAGCACTTGATTCCGATCATACCATGGCGCGAGCAGGGTTGACAATTCCGTTGTCTCCGGGCCCTTGTAAGTCAGAATGAAGCATGCTAATCCACAATGTTCGGGGAACCAGTGTAGCTCAGCGGTATCGGTCCTATCTAATTGAACTGTGCTCTGCAGTAAACTAACGCAATATTGGTACCGAGCGCGCGGAGTAAGCATGGTAACATATGAAAGGAGCTACGCTGATGGCGTTCAAAGTTGTCTGTTTGAATCATCCACTAGAATCAAATGGCCACTGGATATAGTCGAGATCGATTGTTTCGATCGATGCTGGGAAATCTATACCATCAGGCAACGAGTGGGATGACGCGTGGAATCCCTCAAACGATAAATAAGGCATCAGCGAGATCCAGCTTTGCGAAACATTTTCCACCATTAAGCCCGGTGAACACATCTTCTGATGTCAGCAAGTATATTGACCTTTATTCTTGTAAAAAAATCAGCACGTATGCGCATCTTACCATCTGCTTCTTTGATGACTAAAACAGGAGCTTCCCCACGGCAAGTAGTGTACTACCTGGATCACTCTGGATTGTTGGAGAGGAACAAGTTCATTCTTCACGGAATGCTTTACTTTGAAAATCGGTCCGGCATCCGATTGGGGCTTGCCATGTTTTTGGTACAGCGTCGAAGACCATCTTGGAAGACATCGTCCAGAGAAAGTATCCCTCCCAAAATCAGAACTGCAGTCCGTCGGGGCATAAGCTGACACTACAAACAAGCACCTCCTTTTATGCCGACAAGCATTGAGCTTGATTGAACTGGACAACCGAACGGGGCAAAGACGACTGTTTACTGGAATCCCATCCAGCGAGGCGCTTTCATCTCTGGGGCTGAGTGTAACTTCTACGAGTCATCGCTTTTGGGTCACCGGGCACATGGAAATAGAAATGTGAAAGAGCTGATTTTATCCTTGGGGTTCTGAGATGTATAACCACGCTCGGGTATTGTATGCGCGTTTCGGAAACGCAGCATACATCCATTTTAAGGGGGTATAAAGTCTCGGCAAGCATTGCCTGTTTGCCAGTTTGACATAGAGTAAGGACGTCAAAAGCTCCTATATAGAAAGGATCATGTGGATTTAGAAAGGAGCAGCAAGGAGCATAAGGCCCTTCGGTCAGATAACTCACAGTCAAATAACCCAGCGACGTTTGCTTGTGTGGTGGGAAGGGGTTGGGGAGGGACATCGGTGGACACCGAACTGCGCGGGCAAATGATACTTCCCGGTTGCCCAGGTGGAGGAAGCGGTTTTGGATGAGGTAACCCACCTTGAGCCCTTGACTCAAAAGTCTGACCAACCAGGCAGTGGGACAATGTAGGGTTTTGTTCGGGGACCCTGCTCCTGGCCTCTGACTCAAAAGTTTGATTCACTAGGCGGCAGACAGTAGGGTTTTTTGGGGACGCTGCCCCGGGCGGATGACTCAACAGTCTGACCTGCTGGGCTGCAGTGGGTTAGCCTAACCCTAAGGCAATGAGGCATTATCGTCTCATTCCTGATGCGGCTGTGCACAGCAGGTTATCATCATCATCAAG
>NW_008751666.1:2884897-2886854 GCF_000715545.1 Opisthorchis viverrini
TGTTCGTCGGACCTCTACCCATGGACGAACCTGGTATGAGAGACTCTGGTTTTAAGAGTATTTCGATCTTATTGAACAATGCGCCGGTGGTCACGGTCAATCTTTGGGTGATCGGAGTGTGCGGTTTTCGGGCCGATCTCTTCTAACCCGTCCTTCCTCGGGGGAAGGCAGCATCGTCGCTTCCATAAATATGGACATGCTGGTCGCCTGAGGGAAACACCTTACTTCCTTCATACTCCTATCGCTGAGGATAGTACGATTTTACCCCCAGACCTCTCGTAGCACGATTACTGTAGTACGGGGGTCTCACTGCTCCTCTTTGGTCTTCCTGGCATGGTTGAACCTTGTGGAACAAAGTTCCAGCCAATGTAACCCGCGGGATCATTGCAGCATTCAAGCCCGACCACCACTTCAAGGTGGTAGCTTTAGATCGGGATATACTTATTGGAGTGTGATCGCTTTAAGCTTAGCAGGGTGATTTAGCTTTTTCGCCTTTCGTAAATGTCCACTTGTTGACTACAGTGCGGGTACCGCAACCAATGTGATATAAGTTGTATCTTGTCCTGAGTTAATCATAAGACTTGACCATATTTATCCACCTTATTCCTTTACCTTCTGCTCCAGCTGTTTACTTCCTATACATGGCGAAGCACCATCCAGACTTGATCTTTTGTCGGAAACAGCCCGGCGTTGGTAAGCTGAAGTGCACCTCTCACATTTGTTTTGCTAGCAATTGGGCGACTTTGTGAGAAATGTGATGGTAAGTGTGTAATCTGCGACTCCTATGTTCGACCTTGCACCTTGGTTCGGATATGTGACGAGTGCAATTATGGGTCGTACCAAGGACGATGTGTGATTTGCGGTGGACCCGGAGTGTCGGATGCTTATTACTGTCGTCAGTGTACATGCATGGAGAAAGATGTATGTTGCTTTCTTCAATGTCCTGTATATTGTATCTTGCTTTCAGCGTGACGGGTGTCCAAAGATAGTCAACTTGGGAAGTGCGAAAACGGATTTGTTTTATGAGCGAAAGAAGTATGGGTTCAAGAAAAGATGATCTCCTCTTCTTGCTGTGCCGTTTTATTTTGTATAATTATAATGTTTTCACAAGCATTTCGATCTTCACGTCTGAGGCTGTGGGATGGTTTATGTTTTTACCTCTAGACACACTCCCAGCATGTCATGCTGCACACCTTCCCAATCGGGGCGAGATGGCTCAAGTGGTTAGAGCGCGAATTTACTAACCGGAAGGTCCGTGGTTCGAGTCCGACCTTCGCTACTCGACTTCCCCTGTCTAGGTTTGGGCAACCTGGCAGTATCCCAGCCCTCGTGTTTCCTTCTGGTGGCATGACAGTTAGGAACAGAAAGGGTGCTACAGCTGAATGATTATTATCATTATTACTGCTCTCATGTAACAAGTTCCGATTCAGGAGTGCTTTCACTTTGATGTCCACTGCTTGCAAGTGCTCAAAAGCGAGAAATTTTTTGGGGAATTATCCGCCTGGCTCAGACTCACGTTCGACAGAAGCGATTAGGTTGATTAGACTTACTTGGTAAATCCTGACTAAGGGAGTCCGTCACGGAGAGACTGGACCTTACCCTGGTGTGGCGGTTTGTGTACCTCGGGGACCCATTGAGCTATACTGGGTGGTGTCCGCGCGACACTCACAGAGTCTCTCATACCAGGTTGGTCAATGGTTAGAGATCTGACAAACACAGTCTCCTGGCCCTCCAGGTTGGGGGTTGGAACATGTATGACGACGTGTACCGCATTCCCCCGCCAAACACCGCTGCCTTGCGGTTACGCTTTTGAGTCAAAGGCTTTGGATGAGGACCTCCTCCAGGTCCTCCTGTCTAGGTGTGGGCGCCCTGGCAGTATCCCAGCCCTCGTACAAGCATGACCTACACAACTAACAATACTCTCATGCCACATCGGCCGTCGCGTGGTGCCATCAGC
>NW_008751666.1:2890119-2912203 GCF_000715545.1 Opisthorchis viverrini
ATGGTTATGCGGCCGTGAAGCATCAGTGCTAACAGTGATGTTTCTGTCTTTGATGATGATGATGACTAAGGGAGTTGAGGTCTTCGCGGGCAACTTTAAGTGAGTGCATCACTGCATTTCAGTCTACGGAAGGATACGGTAATCAAAGTGTGTATGAGGGAGCGATATTCGGGGTGCCGTGAATGTCCACTTTTAACGAAAATTCGCCTAAAGGAATCACGAACAGAGGATTTCTTGATGAGAATTTTACAGCTCGTAATATGCTTCCGCGAATTTCAGATTGCTTGGCCGATCGTTAGATCATTTGATGTTGAATTTAGAATTGGAAGGACTTTCGGGTGCTGAAGTCTATAAAAGTTGACAGTACGTGCAGATCTACTGACTGCTGCTCTCATACTTGATGTTTGTTTGGCGTACCTCACCTGAATTGGCGGTAAACATATCTCCCTGCGCTCACGTCCTCCCTGATGGGTACTGTGCTTCATCCTGTGTGCAACGAAAGTAACTTGCGCTGTTTCGTCGCACCTCATTGACTGATTTTCCCTTGCAAGAGTAAAAGAGACCGACAAGCGTTCTGGAATTATTGCAAGCCTTAGTAGATGCTGGTCGGAATGGCGATCTTTGACGTTTGGTTGGCATGCACCTAGTCCAGCTGAACTCAGGATGAGTAATAAAGACCGGGCTCCCTCTACGGCTTCGGAAATCCCTGCAGTTGCATGGAGCAACACAGTGGGAACTTGTCTTCTGATGCTGTAATTCCTGTATTGTGATCTCTACAGAACACTGGATCAATTTTTCGGGACTTGAAATTTGTTACTCGATTGCGTAACAAAATTGTGGCAGTTTGGACGATATGGTGCGAGCTAAACACTGTGCACTGTGACGTGAAAGCTGTACAGTGGCGTCGTCCTAGAACTAAAACATGCAACTCCCACGTGGACTGCTGCACTATTGGGAAAGTGCGCACCACTTCATGCAGGCAGATACCTTGATGCTTACAATCTTCAGTGAATTAATCACTCTCGGGAAATCGGACACGGCCACTTGCATCAATATGATAGGTTGTTGGGGGTAATTTATGAAGTCCTCGAGGGACAAATGGCATTTTTGATTTTATTGACGTTTACGTTAGTCATTCGCATTCTTGAATAGCATACAAACAAGTGGAGGATGTTGCTACGGGCAGTCCGTTAGGCCCAACATTAGCGGACATGTTTGTGGAGAGAATTGGACATAATACTGCTGGTGAAATCGGAAGAACTTAGTTAGTGGTATTTATCTTATTACTGGTTTAGAGCTCAGAAGCGTGGACTGGTAGAGAATTTATTCTTTAGGGCGAAGATAATATACAACCCGGATCGCCTACAACAAGAGAGATTTTTGAAGGAAACCCAGCTGTAGAACGGTTATCCAGAGCTTTTCACTGAAAGCCACTGTGGAGCCGGATCATAAACAACCCCAGTTCACTCATTTAGAGGCGACCACCCTAAAACTGACATAAGACGCATGCTCAGTTCTGCGTTAAAACGCGTCTGTACTGCAGTGAATTACGTCGCATACCAACAACCAAATGTTCTCTGTGCAACCGTAATCTCAGGTTACCTAATCTATCTGCACCTAATCCCCCTTCTTGCTGCCGAGGGGGTCCTTACATCGGTATGGGGACAGATACCTATAACTACTAAGTATACTACTAAGGTGTTGTCAGGATAACCGTCGGGTTAAAGGTCGAGTCACAATCCTGCATCATCAATACCCGGGCATCTTTGAAATAATGGCCATCAGACTGCACCAGTCAATTCCTTCCGAAATGTAATGCACAACACAACCCCCAAATACTCGCCGCATCAAATTAACTCACCCATTCTAGTTATTCTTGGGATAAGCCGAACGCCTAAGTACTCCGAACGGCTAAGGGGCAGCATACGCAGTCCACAAGCCAAAGCTATCGCGTGAATTCGTCACTTGTTATTTAGTATGGTCATATAAGAAGGGAATCCAGTATAGGGTCGCTTGGAAGTACTTGATGTTACCCGTCACAAGGGTTATTAAGAAGTGATCAGTCTTCACGTTTGTTTTTGGTGAAAGACCCTAATGTCACGATGTAGGAATATACATATCATCATCAGACCGAGCAAAGTCAGTGATCACAGTGGTGATTCACTGCCGTACAGTCGCAAGATTTAACCATACTTAAAGCCTTGAACTGAAACATAAAATAATAGGTGGTGAAACGAGCTAGTGCAGACACTCCTAGAACGTCTTGAGGTTTGTACATTTCCAAAGGTTAAATCAGACAATGAGAAAAAGAAACTGGCACCAAGTGTTTCTGGTTAAGTGCAGGGAGAGTCGCAGGAGCCACACTCTGGAAGACGGACCGCACCAGCAACTTCTAAATAATTTATACCTTCTTTCACTCAGTTCTTCTAAGTCACACGTTCATCTCAGGGTTCGAACCATTCTGAAGAATGGCAAGAAATGCCTGTCCCAGTAGACGATTATTTGACATGTATAGCACACGGCTAAGGCGGCGTAGTTGGCGATGCTGAATGTCTTCTGCGACTGAATCGCCTGATGTGTGTCCCTACCTACGCAATCCGATACGAGCATAGGGAATCTTCTGGAGTGCTCCCCATGCACCTTAACACATCCATAGGTATGTGGACATAAGGACCTGGCTGGGTGCGACAGTGTTGCCTTGACACTGGACTGACTGTGATGATGTGACTGATGCTGCTCCAAGCCGGTCGAAATGCTGCTTGATGCAGACAGGTCAAGGTTTCCGGTGGCGCGCTAGGACGACGGGGTCTGATTGAAATCAACGAATATAAAACTTGGAGCTGTGTTTACTAGATCCACTGCGGATACACTTTTTGAAGATGGGCACCATCGTTGGTTGAACCCAGTTGTCTAGAACAGTCGTCCGATGTAGACAGAAATAAGTTAGACGGCCAATGACGGAAGATTTTACTGCCGTTTTCGGACTGATTAGATTGGGAATCACAATCTTGCTTGAGTGGGGATATACACAAGAACACTGTCTAGAGGATTTCATGGTCACAGTCCATGTCTCTGTCAAAGGCCGTAAACCCGGAGGGATTAGGCGGCCAGATGAACTGTTTCTCAAAGTATTCTGCTCTGGTGGTCCTCACGTTTTCCTTTGCTGGATAGCAGATAGCTATGTGATCTCATTCGCGGCTACTCGTGAGCATCAGTACAACTAACTAAGTAAAACAAATCGCTGAATCTTCCAGCATTCGTCAAATTTGTCCACCTGGATCCACCAAGCTCCCCGGGCAATCAATTGTACATGGCGTCGAGTTTGCGGCTGCAACCGAAGGGAATTTCACCGGGGCTTCAAGGTTTGTAACCTCCAGCAAGCCCGTTTTGTCGTCATCCCAAGGCCTTATTTCTGGCGGTGGATCGCTGAACTACAGTGATTGGTTAATAAACGGCACCGGTCGAAAAAAAGACGTTCAGCTGTAGCACCCGAAGAGAGCACGAGGTCCGGAATACTGCCAGATTTCCCAAGCCTAAACATGAGAAGTTGAGAGACAGGTCGGACCTTCTGATCAGTAAATTTGCGCTCCACTGAGCCATCTCGGCATCAGTTGCCATTGACTAAGATCCAATCAGAGAAACTGAAATGCTCACCCGTATTTATGGTCCATGGATCTAACACTCACGGAAGCCAGATCTTATTCCAGGTAAGAAAGCTCGAGAAGTCGATTGCCGACATGAAACAGGCGTCGTTTTTCTATCGTGACTGACTGGAAGCGCCACCTCTACGCTGAAACCCAAAAGTACCTTCGCTAGAGATATTGGACAGCGCTTATTCTACTGAAAGAGGGGTCGGAAATATACCAATTCAAAATCAGCTACAGTTAACATGAAACCTGTGATAACTGATCGGAAAATATAGTCGAGATAAAGATCTATATGTATAAGCTCTAAACCTCTACATGTCGGAGTGGCAGATCTTCCAATGAACCGAAGAGAATACAACCCCGACTTCTATTTCAAAATCAAATCATGTATGCGTGATAAACCTAGGCATTGTAGAATGTCAGTAACCAGGCACGATGTGGGTCATGGATTCATTTTACTCGTTGTGCTCTCGTTGAAGTGGTACCCGAAAATGCTCATCACATGCTATCCTCGTTTTTATACCGGTTTTACAGCACATATCGTTCGCCCGAATTATATGAAATACACGGTTAACTAAAACCCACGCCGGTCAGTATCTTTTGGCTGACTTTTCCGACCTCTGCATGCATAACTAAGCATAACTGGCATGATTGTATCTTCCCATAACAAGTGCGGTCGAGTCACCCATGAGAATGTTGCGTTGTTATGTCTTGTGCACTTGTGTACTTATCCTTTCGGTCAGTCACAATAAGACACTTTGCTAACCAGTGTATCTGGTTGGAAAACCAACCGGTGTTGGTTTAGTCTAGTGACTTATTCAATGTGTCTCCGGGTGACTTAGTTGTTGGTGAATGACACCAAACCATGGCAAACCATAGGAACGCACCAAACCGTTTGAAACACGACAAAAACAATGATACTGAGGATTAATAACTGACAAAAGACCGCTCGCTTCATGATAACTGACCAATTGATAGCTCCTGATCTTTGCACATCGGAAGTCACCAGGTCCTTATTTAGTTATGCAGTTTCCTTACTTACAGAAGACAACACCTACATTGGTGTTGTCACCAAAGGTGTGTCGACATATCCGAGACCATTCAGACCATAGAACTGGATATATTTCTTCCGTGGTACGGTCAGTAAGTTGCAGTGCAAACTATGATACAACACTGCAACTCGGGCTAACCAACTAGTCAGAAATCTTAAGCCGCTTTTTCTTCATTGATAACCTTCTCTATTAGTGAATTTCGCCGAAGAGACAAAAGGAGTACTTGCGCAGCTATGTACACCTGCTGACGCTCAACGCAATGATATGGTATGACACTGATACCCACGCGTCAGTATTTTTCCCGAAACAGTCCTCTTGTTGTAGACGGAGGAACCGGATGCGCCGAAATGGCATGCCGTGCAGGCCAGATAGTGCACTACGACGGTGCACGCGACAGTTCACTCACAAGGATGAAATGGCATAGCGTCAGTGAACTCCGTACACTGGTGGTATTCCACTCAAACAGGTTACACGAGTCTGGTATAGAAATTCCAATGTACATCTAGTATACCTGTATGATTACTCGCTTAGTTTGAGCATTCTATATAGAAAAGCACGTCAGCGTTTTAGTCCTACGTTGTGCACGAAAGATGCCCAACCCAAGTCAGCTAGCTCAGTAGTGTATTTCGTATGAATTCTTTAGTTTTGTTAGCCTACTATTCTCCGCGCCAGATATTGCCGCGGGATCCCAGAGTGCTTCTGAATTAACAAGTTTAATTTACGACTGAAGAAGGAACGCCATCTCCGGGTTGACCAACCCTAAAGTTGGAAGAAAATTATCCAGGCGTATGCCTGGCCGATCCAGGCCCAGGTTGGGGTATACAATCCACGTATCCCGTTTGTGGATTAAACGGCATTAGCAGATAACAGTGAAGATACATAGGTGGACTCCTATGTATTGTATGAACGTGATATGGATGAACTAAGAGTAATTCATGCAGATGCAGCAAGGATCATGCAACAATGTGTGAATAAACAACCAACATTCGGCAATTTGTGGATCACAGGTTAGAAACCAGAAGACCACACAAGTGGGGAAGATGAATGGAAAATACAAGTTCCTTGAGTCAACTTCAATCAAGTGCTTGGCTAGAAGACACGGGTTTTGGCGTGACAAACCAGCTGCCAGTACCGGGGTCACGTTTGTTTCCCACTCTGGCGTTTTCAGCTACTGGAGTTAACTGGTCCCCTGGGTCTAGAATCTCGAGGGGCTTGAATGGTTGCCTACCCAAAAGTGGACGACGCTGAGTAACTCGATTAGTTGCAGGAGCAGTCGAACGCGTCTCGCGATCATGTACTCCGGAATAATCTGAAACATACAAGAAACACGTGATATGACATCATAAAGTTATCGAAATAGCAGAATGTGCGTTACTGATCCCATCAAAATATGTCCTGCTAAACTGTCAGTATCACTATCATGGCCTGAAAGAAATACTAAACAATCATCCCTAACTATATGAACTCCGGTCCGTTGCTCGACACAGGGTGGCCAACCAAATAACTAACAAAACGGGAATTAATTAAGGATTACTGTTGGCTGTCGATAACATGATAGGCAAACTGGTAAACATGATTTCCTAATTGGTACCGTCCTACTTAGTCCTTAGTCCGTAAGTTGCATTGCAAAGACACATCTAAACCCAGCATAACACAATTCGGTCTGCACTGAACACTGAGTCAGCTGGCGTTGTTTTGTTTCGACACACCGGGTAGTTCCTCTGGATAGCCATCCATCGACACTATTCGGTCCGTCGATCATCTGATTTGGTCCCCAACAAAAACCTTGCTTTGAATCACGGGACCCACATCGCGCGGTCACACATGTTGACTGGCTCCTCGAGCAGGATGAGCGGCACTATATCCAGTCTAAGTGCGAGTCAATCACATTGCTGATCAGCCACTCGTGGTCGAAAGGTTGAATGTTCAAACTACTAGCCAGGAGGTCGCGAGTTCGAGACTCCGGAGTATCGTAGGATGCGCACTGCTGATGATTCCCAATAAGGATGAAACAGCTGTACAGTGCTTCTCAGCTTTTCAGCATAGATTGGCACCACTTACAGGACGAAATCTCCCCTAAAAAAGCAATCCGATATCTACAACGCTTGTGATACATCGGTTGTAGAAAAACCGAAGATCATCTACCCCCAGAGGCTATCTCGCAAGTATACAACAACACGCCATAATGGAGTCTAATACATACAATTCATTGAGCCCCAATTCTAGGCCACTTTTACACCACAGATGACACAAATTGAGGAACATGGTTTGGGCCCTCGAGTTTCCTGTACGGATTCCATCAGATACACCGCCGTCAAAGTTAACACAACCACCGGGTTATGTAAGATTCTACAAAACGTCCAGTCCTTATTGGATTGTAAAGGTCATGTTCGGACTAGTTGAAGACGCTGCAAGATACGGCTGCCAATCGATATCAGCAGCGTTCTTGTTGTCAGTTTCTATCCAGATCCCCTGAATGAGTGTCTGGAGGCGTAGGCACCTGGGAATGATGGCATTAAGCTAGCACTAAGTTTCTTTCCCATCCACTTTTATTCTTTTTACCACAATAGGGTTTTCAAATAAATCCTGGTTGTACGGCGGCGAAGCATCAGCACTGAACACCGATTTCATGCTGTCAATGAGGATGAATACGTGTTGGGAGAACGCACGCCCTGAGGCACTACTTTGGACTTCCTGGGCCCAAAGCGTATGTTGAACGATGGTGGTCAGTTTATTCGGAAGTGCTTGTGTTTCGTGTTCGTCTTCGAAGATTAGGTCGATGTGGCCTGCGTATTCCAGAATGAAAAAGTCCTCACCGGCAACGATTTGAACGCCCTGAAGATCCTCCAGCGTCCTCTTCATTATTCCGTCGGGATGACGGAATTGAGAAAAAACGAAAAGAAGTCCCTTGCTTTGTAGTTCTTATTCGACGTTCGCTAGCCGGTACAAAACTACTCCGCAATACTCTAGTTGAGAGGAGCTGGATGACATCACACAAGCTCAACGAGTGACGGTAGTATGTAGCAACCATGGATATGCAATAATACTGAAGGCCTAGCGCGATATCCAGAAATGAGTGGCTGATCAGCAGTGTGACTGACTTGCATTTGAATATGTCACGCCAACATCGTCCAATCACTTAGTTCACATCATGTGATCCTGTGTTAACTGGCCCATCAAGTGACGACTTCTGGATGGAAAGCCAATACGACCTGCCGGGTACTTCAATAACTTAGGCAGGGCAATGAACTGTCACGTCAAAAGGATGGTGTCATAAGTCATCAAAATGGCCAGCTGCTCAAGCGCAATATGATGGGATATTTAAAAGTAACCATCGTTCACAAAAGACCTTAGAGGAAAACCGTTTTTTCGTGGTGAATAGAAGCCGGACAGGCGCGAACAGTCTGACTTTTATAATCAAAAGCTATCGTGCGTGAAATGAGCTGGAAAGATTAAGAAAATTCACGGTATGATGAAAATCAGGTTGAACTTGTGTGGCAGGTAGCTGTTCCCCACGCTGTGAACCAAAATCCTAAAGCCAACTGAATGATCTGCCAAGTGCAATTGCCACGGTCAAAATGATCAGAGCGAAACCTCTCGCACGAAAGAGGCCTAATTCCTCCGCATTTTCCCCTCAATATCCGCATCACCCCCCATTTACAACAGCTCAATTCCTGTCCAAGTGTGATTAATGCGGTCCGTCACGGACGGAACAAGGTGAGACAGGTGTTCCTTATTCACATCGCTTGTGACCCACCAGATCAGCGTTCCAACAGATTCGTTAAACGAATATGGAAAAACATGGATGCATTTTTGAGTCCAGCTACGTACGGATTACGAATTTTTGTAAGCAGACATTCTTCCCCACTACCACTCAATAATTGGTTGGAAAAAGTTTTGTAGTTACAGTTTCAAAAGATGAAAGAAATGGGTGCTGGTGGTGTTGAGATTGTAACAAGGTTCGATGGGTTGAGATATCAGGGTTCCTGTGGAAAAGAGGAATGTATTACCGGAGTAGGACAGTGTCCCAGTGTAGCATCTAACGACGATAAAGCCAACGTTCAAGAAACCATAGAAAATCACGAGTAAGCAGTGCAATATCATGAGTGAAGGTGGCGAAAATAAGAAACTCGACCATATCAAGGGAAACATGTAAGCAGCTAACCGTCCGATAAGACCTTTAACACTATTTTCCTATAGGATCCGATCAGCACACTATTGAAACTAACTTGACTTCATGACGATTCTCCCATTCATTTGCTTACTCTTTCCATGTAATTTTGATCCGCTTTTGTTTTACTCATCCGTACCGGCCACCCAGAGCTCAGTGGTTAGAGCGCGGATTTAATGACCGGGAGGTCTGTGGTTCAAACCCAACCTCTGCACCTCCACGTCTCCTATCTAGGCTTGGGCATCTGGTAATGTCCCAACTTTCGTGTTTTCTTCTGGTTGCATGGCAGTTAGGCACCGAAATAGTGCTACAATTGAACGATTTTTTGCCCGACACTGGTATATTAGCCTGTATGTGTTGTGAACGTACGCAGCTGACCTGCTTACCCATGCGTGTTCTTGCCCCGCTTGTTGAGACTGCCTTGTCTTGTTGTCATGGGTTCCCTGTAATCACACCGCCAATCAGAATCACGAGACTGTCCTCGGAAGGGACGATCGCAACCCACACTACAGAGCCAACATTCCGCTCGCCTTTGTTTAGTGTGCGGGCCTTGACACGGCACTGTGCCGGTCAGCGACAGACTTGTGCACTTGTTGACGCCACGAACGTGGACAATTGTTTTGTTTTATAACTCTGCTTACCTTTGTGTAAGTAGTACCGTAGGCTTTGGCTACGCCTAAATGTATACCAATCTCACTGCATTTGTTAGGGAGATACAGCTTACTACAAAGAGCGGGTGGTATGGATATCCCGATGCAACGGTATTGTCCGCAAAGGTATTGTCGGAATACTGTACTACGAAGCTTGTGTCACCGAGATAGGGAATCGGGGTGAAATGTGAAAAGAAAAGGCGACAGGATGGCTTCGAGAGGCCCGCCAAAGTCATCTACAGTGGTGGTTGACCATTTGTCACCAACCTTCCTGTTGGCGTTGATTCCACTCACAGCTACGTGTGTCCATCTACTGCTTCATACAGAGGAACCAAGTTAACTGCCACCTTATCTGAATTTACTTAGGAATTCCAAATCAAATTCAACCCACCTTTTACTTCCACCATTATTTCGGTTTGCCGAATTCCAGGTGTTGTAGGGAACCCATTTTTGTCAAGTAAGTGTGAGAGAGGCGGTTTAAGTCACTGTGGTGTTGCTGTTCTGTTAAACTGTCTGAAATCAAACGGAAGGTCACGTGGACCCATCCTGGGAGGCGAAGAACGAACAAACTTAACGCAACATCCTTCGTTCCTTTCAGCACCAAGTCCCTTCCTCGTCCACTCTTTTCCTTTCATTCTTGGGCATGAAACATAAGTAGATAAACTTTGTGGTTGTACAGCAGTGAAGCATCAGTGTCAACACTGATGTCACTGTTTTTGATGGTGATGATGGTCGACTTGCCTGGACAACGTGCATCCGAAACATTTCTGAGGGCGACTAATCCAGCCACAGGAGACAGTCGTCTGATTTATTGATTTGGTTTCACTGACAAAACAATATTGACAAGATAGTCCATGCAATAACGAATATTGAAAAAGAAAACGAGATCAATCCAACGATACGGCGGTTTTGTCGAGTGCATCTGCGAGCATTCCGTACTGAGGTCTTCGTATAACCCTCAGGTTCAAAAAAGGGTCAAAGGCACAGCAGACGAAACTGATCGGCTGGTTACGGCCGACTTTGCCTAATTTGTTTTATAACTCTGCTTACCTTTGTGTAAGTAGTACCGTAGGCTTTGGCTACGCCTAAATGTATACCAATCTCACTGCATTTGTTAGGGAGATACAGCTTACTACAAAGAGCGGGTGGTATGGATATCCTTATGCAAAGGTATTGTCCGCAAAGGTATTGTCGGAATACTGTACTACGAAGCTTGTGTCACCGAGATAGGGAATCGGGGTGAAATGTGAAAAGAAAAGGCGACAGGATGGCTTCGAGAGGCCCGCCAAAGTCATCTACAGTGGTGGTTGACCATTTGTCACCAACCTTCCTGTTGGCGTTGATTCCACTCACAGCTACGTGTGTCCATCTACTGCTTCATACAGAGGAACCAAGTTAACTGCCACCTTATCTGAATTTACTTAGGAATTCCAAATCAAATTCAACCCACCTTTTACTTCCACCATTATTTCGGTTTGCCGAATTCCAGGTGTTGTAGGGAACCCATTTTTGTCAAGTAAGTGTGAGAGAGGCGGTTTAAGTCACTGTGGTGTTGCTGTTCTGTTAAACTGTCTGAAATCAAACGGAAGGTCACGTGGACCCATCCTGGGAGGCGAAGAACGAACAAACTTAACGCAACATCCTTCGTTCCTTTCAGCACCAAGTCCCTTCCTCGTCCACTCTTTTCCTTTCATTCTTGGGCATGAAACATAAGTAGATAAACTTTGTGGTTGTACAGCAGTGAAGCATCAGTGTCAACACTGATGTCACTGTTTTTGATGGTGATGATGGTCGACTTGCCTGGACAACGTGCATCCGAAACATTTCTGAGGGCGACTAATCCAGCCACAGGAGACAGTCGTCTGATTTATTGATTTGGTTTCACTGACAAAACAATATTGACAAGATAGTCCATGCAATAACGAATATTGAAAAAGAAAACGAGATCAATCCAACGATACGGCGGTTTTGTCGAGTGCATCTGCGAGCATTCCGTACTGAGGTCTTCGTATAACCCTCAGGTTCAAAAAAGGGTCAAAGGCACAGCAGACGAAACTGATCGGCTGGTTACGGCCGACTTTGCCTAAACCAGCGGCGAAGACTTGCATTTCAAAAGCATCAATATTTCCCTGGCGTGAACAGACCCCAGCAGGTAAGCTGTTCCTCAGGCAATATGCGTAAATTACATAGGTAATGGTTCGAAGTGGACCCTGGTGACTGCCATCGGGGTTTGCGTGGACCGCGTAAGATCATCTGGTGAGCATTCGGTTCCAGTCCAGATAATGCCAGGTTTGGACGTGCCTTAAGAGGCTTGCATTTGTCCTTTTATGGATGCGAGACCTGACCACCAAAGCACAACAACAGACAATCCTGGTGTCCGAAAATTATTTCTGACAGGGTGTTCAACGAACCAGTCTGGCATAATTTTCGCAATACATGAAAAAATTTGCAGCACACATCCAGCCACCTTTTAAGCCCAGACCCGGCGTTGGTACTGTCAACCTAAAAAGTAGGTAAGCAGTTATATACTACCGCGCTAGTACATCCCAACCTCATATGTACATGGTTACTGGAATTTTATGGTATGCATTACCAGGACTGTAACCACCTTTATCATAGTCTGCTGTTTACCGTTGGGAACACCGGTGGACAACCGAATTTTGTTATTGGTGTGCAGAAGCCGTTGAAGATTACCTTCCATTCTTCATCGAAAATACAGTAGATTCACATGACGAGTAGGTTTTAAGAACAACATCGTGGAAGGGGTACTTAAAAACTCGGAGGTTAAGGTGCGAACCTACTGACCGGAAGGTCGGTGGCCCGAACCTAACCTCGGCTCCTGTCTAGGCAGTATCTCAAACCCCGTGCTTCCTTCGGGTGGCATGGCCGAAAGGGCACTACAGCTAAATGATTATTATTATTACCTTAGAACCAAAATGAAGACAGGCCAACCATGTCTTCCTTGCTATCGATTACAAAATAGTTAAAAAACGAACTACCTAAGCATACGGCTAGAAACTATAAGCCATGTTATCCTCTTGATTGGTGATCTGTTCTTCATCAGTAATCAGTCTGCACGTCCTCGCGGTCACTTCTGAGGATTAGTGTGTAGAAATATGCAAGAACAACTTGTTCAAAGATTTTGCCTTCTCGATAGAAATAGATGAAACCGGATAAAAAGATAACCATTCAGTACCTAGCCGCCATGCCACCCAAAGGAAGCACGAGGGCTGGGATGCTGCCAAATGAGCCAAACCTAGACAGGGGAAGTCGGGCGACAGAAGTTAGTTTCGAACAAAATAAAAAAATAAAAATAGTTTTGAACAACGGACCTTCCGGTCAGTAAATCCGCACTTTAACCACTAAGTCATCTAGAGCTCATGATGGATAGTGACAGCCTCATCTCTAGAAAATACTAATGATAAAAAGAAGGCTACAATAAGTTAGAACAACGCATCCTACGAATACCGAAAGTTACCGAACAGTGAAAGCTGCAAAATACACGAGGGGTTCAAACGGAACGCTTTAACATTCAAACTCACTTTGTTGATGACTGCGATAGGTACTAAACTCAGTCGAACCAAACTCCAAATGATCCGCTGGATATGACTCACGCAGGGCGGCTGCAGATGCTTGGGGAGCGTGGTGATCCTTACCAGTTGTAAAAGGACGAAAGGGTGGCCTTGAGTTTCTGACCCGATGGGAAGATGGTTCCTGCACGAGGCGCGTACAATTGGGATGCTGAATATCTGGACACTGCAGCGGTCTGGTTTGACTGTACAGATCAGGATTTTTCGGAACGGCAGGTATGGAGGAGTTTCCAGTGTGCGACCGTGACAATTCTGAAAACTTGTGGTCACCAAAATTGCAAGCTACAGTTCGGGTCCCCAGACCGGGGTCGGTAAAAGTTTGTCGTGAAGTTAATTCTGATGCATCAACTGAGGTAGTGGTGGAAGTTGCTTGTCGAAACGTTGAATACCTCTTCGAGGCCGTCCCGACGCGGGTGTTATCATCCCTATGTGAGAAAGCCGGAGTCCAACCACCTCTAGATTTAGGGCCAACATGAGGTGCTTTTCCTGGAGAGGAGCTATAACTCAGGTTTGGGACTACTTTATTCGACCGATCGTCGGAAGCACAAGGATCGTCATTGCGAATGGTAGGGTATTCCATTGTAGAATCACTGACAGCTGAAGATGCATTGCCGAAATTTGCGTTTCGACTAGCTCTACGACCTCTATTCCCCGATTCACGGTGGTAACCTGTCCCATCTTGAAGCCTCGATTTCGGGAATTGATTTGAAGACATTTCATTCGGTTGAGAAACGGTATTGGGTATCTCATTCTGCTCGAATTGATGTCTAATGCCCAGTGACCGTGTGAAGCGACCACGTGTATGGCCCACGTTTGGATCCATACGCTTTGTTTCACGTTGGTAGTCCGCAAAATTCTGTCGGCGCGGTCGTCCGTGGCTAATGTGGCTCTGACCGCGTTCATCAGAATTGATATTATGTGGGGCAGTATCATCATGAATCGGTGAACTGGTAGGTTTTGTGGTCAATGCCTCTCGGTTGATGGGGTGTTCAGCGGATACTGATGGTGAGTGAGGTTCGTTTTCGGGTGCATTCGAGTCAGCATTTCCCTCCCTAATATCGTAACCATATCGCATGATGAGCTCGCGACTTGACCGAGGACCCTGCTCGTAATACCGAAACATGTCGTGCTGCCATTTACTTCTGTCTGCCCGGCTTTTATGGGAATCGGCCTGCGGTGAGGTTTTACTATTTTCTGAGCTGCGGTAATCATGCATAAAGTAGGTTCCAGTTCTGGGAATATATGCAGGATTCGCCTTATCCTGGTCAGCATCAAGTCGTTCATCTACATCCCCAGTATCACCGGCTTCTTGCTCGTTTGCTTGCGTCAATTCTGGGCTCAAATTACGAGATCCTACTGCCTTGGTTGCCGGCGGTGCACGACTATCAGAAGTGCCAATCCCAATATCAACAGCGTCGGTGTATTGACTCGTTGACTTATGCGATATTTCTGAGTATAGGGAGTCATCTTCCGAAGGGCTGTCACTTTCTTCAGAAGGATGTGCTCGAAGGCGAGATCCGAGTAGACCATCGTCATCATCTAATATATCACTCGAGCTTTCGTCATGATCAACCACCATGTTATCGGAGTCGGGAACGGACAGTACGGATGCTGACTCGTTGCACGGTGGTTGTAGGCTATTAGGATCCTCCACTTGTGTAGTCACAGGGTTTTCGAAAACTTTTGGGCATTCTACCTCTGTCACATCTGTAATGGCAGCCACACATTGTCCTTCTTCTTCTTTCCGTCCTAAAAGTGATTGATCTAAGTGTGGAGGAATATCCTGCAGAACCTTGCTTTTCACGGCTGACGTCAGAAGTATCGATGGGGAGTGAGGAGGAAGATAAGCGCTTTCGTGAGTGACCGAATCTTGTGGTGTTTCGGCTACATGCAACCTGCGTAGTGATGAACAGCACAAAACTTGTAATGATTTAACTTCTGCGGAATCAACACTAAGGTTATAGGGGATTTTCTCATCAGATTCCTCTGACGCAACATTAGGGCTTCTTATGGGGTCACCACGGAGATTGGTTAACTCATTAGAGTAACCGGCAGCATTGCAACCACCCAGAGCGGGCTTCCCAATCGCTCTGACCTCCAGTTTTGATGACTGCCCTTCTTTCAATCCGCCAAACTCAGTATTTCGCGGTTTGATATCCAGACACATTGACAACTGGGTAGACCGGAGGTCCTCGAGAGAGTGAGAGCAATATGTTTCAGGGGCAAACTCAACAGTACCACCATGATGAAGGATATCGAGAGAACGAAAGCGCTCCATATTCTTGACGTATGCTCCGAAGACCGGGATTCGGCAGTAGCAGCTGCAAATGGCAGAGAAGAGGTTAGTCGTCAACATGTTCTAATGACTCGAAAGGGTTCGATTTGGTCGGACTCGAAAGCAAAACATTATTGGACGCGGCACCAGTGGATTTGCGCAGTAACAACTTGTGAAAAACATATGCTAAACAGCTACACTCCTAAACACCTCATTGGCTCTAAAGTAGCAGGCCTAAAACAGGGCGACTGTCTTTACCAATTAGAATTTTCTGCAACACATGCTTAGACGCGTCTATCCTTTAAATACCTGATTTCACAGAAAGATTAGGGTGGAGGCGATGGAGCTATCAGCAAGAATAAGTCCATTCATTCTACAACAGGAAGAAAATGTGACCCAAATGCGCTGTTCCGTGTTTCGCCCAGTCTTCGGTGTTCCACGGTGGACGCCGGTTAACGCAAGGATAGAACGTTGCGTGGGTCCGGGGAACTTTCAAACGGAAGGGTTTCCTCGGGATTTCTTGATGCTACAGAAGGTTGTACTGAAACGTGTTATAGCACTCCAGCATGAGAGCAAGAAAATGTGGAGACTTCACAGTTGCTGCTTCCCAGTTTCATGATCCAAACTAATGAATCCCGTGCCATATGATCTTAATTGTACGGCCTAATCACTGCAGATTTCAAGAAGTTCGGCACCGGTTTGCCATGCTTGTGCCAATCTCATAAAGGGGGCGAGATGGCCCAAGTGGTTAGAGCGCCAATTTACTGAATGGAAGGTCCGTGGTTCGAACCCGGCCTCCGCCTCTCGACTTCTCCTGTCTAGGCTTGGGCAACCTGGCAGTATCCCAGCCCTCGTGCTTCCTTCGAGTAGCATGGCAGTTAGGCACCGTAAGGGTGCTACAGCTGAACAATTAAAAATTAATCTCATAAAGACGATTTGTCACCAACATTGCGTCCTCAGCAATACGTCTCCTGTAACGGAATTCATGATTCATGAGGAGTGCAGAGAACAGATAGAGAGAGAGATAGACAGAGAACAGATAGATAAAAACTCATAACGGCCGCTGTAGCACATAGACCACAAGGCTAGTTTAAATGTCTTCACTACATCCCTCGTAGGCGCAGTCCGCCTGCCACGAAGGAGTTCCTTTCCGCTCCTGATCGGGAAGGATGAACAACCAATGTCACTGGTGTTGGTGTCATCAATTCCTACGTTCCCGAATATTCTGAGATACAGACCTGCGGAGGCAGATATTATGAGATGAGATAAATAGATAAAATTCACGGCAGAGGTACCAGTATCAACCGTATTGCTGTCAATGATGACAGCGAACAACGAACCTTCGTGGAATATCGTAACTGGCAACATTCTACTCTAGCCGTCCTCCCTCATTTTCGCTTAAAGCTCCTCATTCCCAGTAAAAATCAGCTCATTTATGTGCAGAACGTACACCAAATGTCACATGGTGACATACAAAACTGTGAATGCCAAAGCAGGCCTTTCGGAAAGTAACTTGGCCAATATTTATCAGTTTGGACCTATAAAGTGCGTCTGCAATTGCATCCATGGGGAGTCACATACGAAAGATAGGATTATTTCAAGAAAGCATTTTGGATGCGGTTAAATCTATTGTCCCTCAGGTATCCAATTATGCACCTGCTAATCATTGGTCACATACCCATGGACGGGACATGAATGAAGCTAACCGACAAACACTTAGCTACACATTTTCGATCTCATCTTGAGGATAGGGAAAATGAATGTCTGAGCTAAAACTTCACTGTAATCTAAGAGTTCAGCACAAGCCTCAGTAATAGAGCTCACCAACACATACATTAGGCTCCACAGAAAGAGCGTAGCTGATTGGCATTACGGACCCAGATAGAGTAGTTTACGTCTCGTTCAGCTGTAACGCCCTTTCGGTGCCTAGCTACCATGCAATCCGAAGGAAGCACGAGGGCTGGGATACTGTCAGGTTGACCAAGCCTAAACAGGGGAAGTCGAGAGGCAGAGGCGGGGTTCGAACCACGGAACTCCGGGTCAGTAATTTCGCGCTCCAACCACTTGAGCTATCTCGCCTCCATAGACAACCTCATAAGACGACTTTTCCAGCACGGCACACAATTATACCTTGTGTCCACTTCTCCGCACCGCGGTGACAGTCTTTCGCCAGCACAGATGAGCCGGGTGTAAATATGTTATTTACAGCACCGCGATGTCGGTTGAACTGAACTTCCATATTCGTGTTTCTACCGATTGACAAATATGGTGTCGGACGGATGACGTCAACAGGTAAACGGATCTTCCGGTTCATAAGTATCTCCGCTGTGGACTTATCATGTGGAGCGTTAAAATTTGGTGTCGCCCTGTAACTCATCAGAAGTGTCTTGATGATTTCCGGTGAGGAGTGCGCGTTTGAAAGAGTCCATAAATCTTCTCACTTGTCTAGTTGATTGTGGGTGTAACGGTGGTGATCGCACATGCTGTCTGCTATTTTCTTGACAGAAAGCGGAAAATTCAGCGAACGTGAATGCACTGCCGTTGTCAGAGACAATGATATTTGGAACTCCAAAGTGGCCAGACACCTTGTAGTTTTGAAGTGGTAGCACAAGCAGTAGCATGGTTCGTGTTAAACACTTCTGGCCACTTGCTATAGGTGTCTAACAGGATCACATATTGTTGGCCATTGATTGGTACCACAAAGTCAACATGAAGTCGTGACCATGGAGTTTCTGGAACGGGCCATGAACACAATTATGTTTTCCGAGGGGATTTTGCAGATAGTTGACATTTTTAGCACTTGAGTACAAGTTTCCCTAGCTGCTTATCCATGCTCGGCCAGTATACATAACTACGTGTTAGCGTCTTCATGCGGCTAATACCGAGATGTCCAAAATTGCTTAAGGACATTACTAACCTCGGAAAGTAAGGATCGACGTTGGCAGAACCGTTGAAGTTGTTCATAGGAGCATACTGAAGGCCATTGTGTGCGACGAAAATGGAATACCTTTTGAAGTAACAGATCACGAGCAGTGGCGTCGCGAACCATGGCAGAAGTAACTGGAAGTGCACGGGTTGTAGTAGCAAGCACTGCTTTAACTTCCGTTCCCACCGTTATTGCGGCGACAACAGCATCTTCGGGTTGTTGACGCTGAGGATCCATGAGCCTTGATAATGCATCAGCTCGGCCAATAGCATCAGTAGACTGGTACTTGATGAAGAAGTCTTAGCCCAGTAGCATTGTAGTCCAACGTTGAAAACGGTTGGCCGTGTAAACAGGGATGCCTTTCTTCGATCTAAAAACGTCGAGAAACGGCTTTTCGTCGGTGATGAGCGTAAAATAACGTCTGTAGAGCATCTTGTGACTAGGACCTGTGAGAATGATGTCATCCAAATAAGCAGCAACTCCTGATAAACCGTTTGGCATGGCATCCATTATCTGTTGAAATATTGCTGGTGCAGATTTTACCACCAAAAGATAGACGGTTAAATTGAAACAAACCGCGATGTGTGTTAATTGGCAGAAGTTCTTTGGGGTCATGAGAGACTTCTATTTGAAGGTAAGCATCAGCGAGATCCAGCTTTGCGAAACATTTTCCACCATTGAGGTTGGTGAACAGATCTTCCGGTATCGGCAATGGATAGTGATGAGAGTCTAACACGGCGTTCAATCCAGTGGAATAATCAGCACATATGCGCACCTTTTCAATTACTTTTTTGATGATGAATAGTTTACTTCTGGGAACGAACAAGTTCATTCTCCACGGTACGGCGACATATGGTACGGGACGTTTCGGTCTGGAAGCTGGTCTGAAATCGGGTTGGAGTTTAAGGCTTGCCTTGGTTTTCGTACAGCACCCAAGGGCACCTTGGAAGAAATCGTTGAATTTTGTGTAGAGTGTGTTAGTAAAGTGCTCTGCAATGTCTGTGGAGGATGAAAATGTCAGAGCACTGCAAGCAGATAATAAAGGTACATAGAAAGGATCAAGTTTCTCTCAGCTCCAAGGACGTTCAAATTAGGACAGTCATTGATATGACAAGTTCCCGAAAAGTGTAGATTGTTGAAGGATACATTACAAGCTAAACTGTTCTATTCGGCTGCTTTGTTCGTTACACCCACAATCAACTAGACAAGTGAGAAGATTTATGGACTCTTTCAAACGCGCACTCCTCACCGGAAATCATCAAGACACTTCTGATGAGTTACAGGGCGACACCAAATTTTAACGCTCCACATGATAAGTCCACAGCGGAGATACTTATGAACCGGAAGATCCGTTTACCTGTTGACGTCATCCGTCCGACACCATATTTGTCAATCGGTAGAAACACGAATATGGAAGTTCAGTTCAACCGACATCGCGGTGCTGTAAATAACATATTTACACCCGGCTCATCTGTGCTGGCGAAAGACTGTCACCGCGGTGCGGAGAAGTGGACACAAGGTATAATTGTGTGCCGTGCTGGAAAAGTTGTCTATGAGGTAGACGTGAACTACTCTATCTGGGTCCGTAATGCCAATCAGCTACGCTCTTTCTGTGGAGCCTAATGTATGTGTTGGTGAGCTCTATTACTGAGGCTTGTGCTGAACTCTTAGATTACAGTGAAGTTTTAGCTCAGACATTCATTTTCCCTATCCTCAAGATGAGATCGAAAATGTGTAGCTAAGTGTTTGTCGGTTAGCTTCATTCATGTCCCGTCCATGGGTATGTGACCAATGATTAGCAGGTGCATAATTGGATACCTGAGGGACAATAGATTTAACCGCATCCAAAATGCTTTCTTGAAATAATCCTATCTTTCGTATGTGACTCCCCATGGATGCAATTGCAGACGCACTTTATAGGTCCAAACTGATAAATATTGGCCAAGTTACTTTCCGAAAGGCCTGCTTTGGCATTCACAGTTTTGTATGTCACCATGTGACATTTGGTGTACGTTCTGCACATAAATGAGCTGATTTTTACTGGGAATGAGGAGCTTTAAGCGAAAATGAGGGAGGACGGCTAGAGTAGAATGTTGCCAGTTACGATATTCCACGAAGGTTCGTTGTTCGCTGTCATCATTGACAGCAATACGGTTGATACTGGTACCTCTGCCGTGAATTTTATCTATTTATCTCATCTCATAATATCTGCCTCCGCAGGTCTGTATCTCAGAATATTCGGGAACGTAGGAATTGATGACACCAACACCAGTGACATTGGTTGTTCATCCTTCCCGATCAGACTTTCGGCGACAACTATACTTGATCCTGTTCTTACACTAGAGATTCATGTCGACATATTTGAATTAGCTGAAAAGCCAGAATCTCCACAGCCGATAAAGAAACCCGTTATTTGTGCACTTGGAAAATGGACCGACCGAATACGATGGCCCATGATACCAATGCAAGTCATCCCTCAGCAGCAGTCCTGCGATCCAGAACTCCAAAGGGAGGTGTTAGGAGGACTACCTCCAAACGAACAAATCCGCTTTGTCAACTATTTTGTCCTGTATACCGAAACATCGTTTCTACATTTTAGCCTATCGCTGACATCCTATTGGACTGTAAGCAGATCCACTTGTTTACAGTATAACGCTCTCAAAGTCGTTTGTCTTCTTTCTCGTAAACTGACGCGTCTGGCTGATACATTATCCAAGAGGATATAACAGAACCAAAAGACGGGGTTTCCAGAAATCATCATTGTCGGTAGACTCATTCTAGAAAGTATCTTCCCAGCAACCGTACCGTGAATCGAATGTGAGATAAGATGCCTGTTCGTAGGGAAATTCGGTAACAGGCGCTGCGACAAAATCGGCAAAGGATAGTGATGTGCCACTTTGAGATGGAACTGGTGTCCCAAGACTGATAACTCGAGATGAAAGAGGCTGGAGGGACTTTTGTTGGTTTAGTTAATTAATGTGAAGTTGAGACCGCTTTCGCACCGCTTGCTGCCGCGGGGAAAGTTGGGGCGAGATGGCCAAAATGGTAAGAGCGCGAATTTACTGACCAGAAGGTTCGTGGTTCGAATCCGACCTCTGCCTCTCGACTTCCCTTGTCTAGGCTTGGGCAATCTGGCAATATCCCAGCCCTCGTGCAACCTTCGCGTGGCATGCCAGTTAGGCACTGAAAGGGTGCTACAGCCGAACGCGGGGAAAGTTCAGTTTTCGTTATAGATTTTGGAGTACATGGAGTGGACTTTCCACAAATATTATGATCGCTTAAGTCTGTCTTGCTCTAACCTTCACAGGAACTATTAAGTTTTTCAAGCATGTATTCGACGGGCGAGGCTTCGCGTCAAAACAGTTACCAACACTACAGAAGCACCAAGCGGGATAATGAAGATTGCATCACTTATGTTCTCATGTCCCACAAAGAACCTCGGTCTCCGGTGTGACATGTGCGTTTAAGTGGATGTTAGGGCTGGATACCAAGCATATGAGGGCACCCATGGTACCAAGAGCTTTAAGCTTCAAACAATACCGTCCAGTCGAGCGACGGCTCCCCTCAAACACGTCCTCTGCTGTGGATCCAGACAAGACCCATCCCCGACACACTGAACGCTTCAGGCCGGTTATTTTTGAAGACGGTAGTGCTGTATACTTTGTATTGGGAACAAATATCGTGGCAGACAGACGGTCGTTGGTTTGTTGAATTTCACTATCTAACTGCAGGCTTTTCATCACTTACCTCCCGACCTAAAGCTGCCACCTTGA
>NW_008751666.1:2920073-2921029 GCF_000715545.1 Opisthorchis viverrini
GGAGAGTTCTCCGTACACTCTCACACATCTGGAAGTGTGAGAATACAGAGAACGTATTATGTTTACAAACTTCCGGGGCATTCCTTGATGGGAAAGCGTCTCAAGACCGATCAACCGAGTCAAATGCGGCTCGGAAATCCGGGAATAATAGAATTGTGGGTCGCTTATACGTATGGCGCTGTTCTAGCACCTGACGCAGTGTGAAGATTTGGTCAACACAACCCCTACCAGGCCGGAGTCCCGCTTGCTGCTCTCGGGTCAGTATCTCACGAGCCACCGTAAGGCGGTGAAGCACAATTGACGCCAACAGTCTCGTTACAACCGGGGTCAAGCTGATCCCCCTGTAGTTACCGCACTCATTACGCACCCCTTTTTTGAAAACGGGCACCATCACCGATTCTCCCCAGTTGTCTTGGACAGACTCTTTTTCCCAAATGCAAGCAAACAGATCGGACAAGCGCTGACTGAGGACTTCAGCGCCGTCTTTGGACAGTGCGGGTGGAAGGTCATCCGGACCGGGAGCTCGGTGGCGCTTGAAAGAACATATGCAGTCGTAAACCTCCGAGGCCGTAGGTGGTTCCACGTTCACTATCCAGGGTTCTACTGAACCTGTGGGCTCTAGATGGGTGCCGGCTGGTGGCCATAACAGTTATTGCTCAGAAGTATTCACCCATCGGTCGAGGCGTTCTTCTTTATTCGAGATGGTCGTTCCGTTCTGATGCTTGATGGTTTCGCTCACAGGTGGTTTCCCGGGGTCGGTCGCACGGATCAACTGAAATAATCTTCAGGCATTACCGGCTTTCTGGGCCTCTTCCATTTCTTTGACTTTCTGTGTTCACCATACTTCACGGTCGGATCGTAAGCTCATTTTCACATGGCGTCTGATAGCTCTTCGCACCGGGTTATGTTCGGGACCGGCTGGGATATTTCTTCGAGATTTAAGTAGTGCCACCGTT
>NW_008751666.1:2922104-2927533 GCF_000715545.1 Opisthorchis viverrini
GGGAGATAAGTATGTGAAGGAGAAAGAAGGGAGGCGTCAGCAGTAGCCTGTTTTCGCTTACCCGCCCTGCTGTATGCAGCAAGTAAGGCGACCCGGCTGATGGCACCACGCGACGGCCGATGTGGCATGAGTTTATTTGTATATGTGCAATTCATGGTTGTACGTGGACTGATACTGTCAGGGCGCCTACACCTAGACAGGAGGACGATTGAGGTCCTCAACCAAAGACTTTGGCTCAAAAGCCTATCCGCAAGGCAGCGGTGTTTGGCGGGAAATGCAAATGCATTACCATTTCTACGGAACAAGTCGCCACATGTTCCAACCCCCAACCTGGAGGGCCAGGAGACTGTGTTCGTCAGACCTCTAACCATTGACCAACCTGGTATGAGAGACTCTGTGAGTGCCGCGAGACACTCTTCAGTATAGCTCAATGGATCGCTGAGGTGCGCAAACCGTCACACCACGGTAAGGTCCAGTATCTTCGTGACGGATACGAGTACTCAATTAGATCGTCTTATCACCTTGGAATCACGATTGGACGGTCGATTCGGAGTAGACGCTCACCGCACAGACAACGGAGAGGGACTCATCCAGTTGTGTGCTGATCATGAACTGCTTCTGTCAAGTACGAACTTTTAACATAAATGTTCACACCACACAACCTGGCGGCCACCAACTGCATATCAACCGTGGACCCAGTTGTACCATGTGGTTATCAGCCACCGGTGAAGAGCCACAATTCAAGACTGCCGATCGTTCCGGGGCACACTACTTGATTTCAATTACGCCATTGTGAGTGCACGCCTGACAGTCCGCTTCCTTTCAGGCCTCTGGAAGTCAGCAAGAAGCATGCCAATCCACTACCTTCAAAGATCAACAGGATGGATCTGAGCTAGCACAACAACTCTCCATAGTAAACCAATACTGCACCGGCAGTGAGTATGTGGATGAAGCGTGGCAAAATTCAAACGGAGCTGTGTTAGCGGCGTTCAGTGCTGTTTGTTCGATCTCTCCGATGTCGACGAGATCGCTATCCATGATCGATGCCGGGAAATTCATAACAGCAGGCAACGAGTACGACAGCGCGCGCGCGAATGCCTCAAGCGCCCTCAAGAGTCTAGGAAAAGATTGAGAGCTCTTGTGGACATCGAAAGCTCGGGAGATGAAGGCTTTTGCAAAGGGAAAAAGTGGTGCTTTGCATCAACTGACACGATCAACTAACTCTAAGTAACGGTCGATGAAACGGTAAGTGAAAAACATAGCTCATTAATTCACTCGCAGAAGCATCGACAGGGAAGATGAGCCGAACACTTCGAAGAACAGCTCACCTGACCTCCTGCAACACAGTCGGTGGAGATAGTGCATGCGGGTGAATAAAATATAAACCTTGTTCGCCCTTCGGAAGAAATTGTTGGAGAAGTCAGTATCCCCAGAAACTGCTTATTTTCCGAGTTATTGCCAGTTTATTTTCAAAAATTTTTGAATTTTTATATTTCGCGCCTTTTTCGCCATGTTGCACCTCAATCCGTAAAGACCGCGCCCTTTTCCTATTGGCCAGCTATACTTTGTGTGCATTAACTGACTTTTCGCTCCCCAAGGTCGCTCGAAATATATATATATATATACGACGTTTCTCCCACTGTAATTCGCCTTTGTTTGAGGCAGTAAAAGACCTCCTCTGAAGATCTGGTCTTCTTCTCTGTCTGCGCTAGGAATGGTTGGGCCCGCGTCATAGCTGGGGAGTTGTACGCTCGTTCTCAGGTCGCGTATATCCGTTGATCGTACCCGATTCCGATACTTATCAGAAATAAATTACGAAATATCGGCACTGAAACATGACAAGGCACCGGGACCGGGCGGCCTCTATCCAGCCCTGTTCAAAGAAGGCGGAGAATCTCCGAAGACCAATCTAACAAGACCAATTGGTGCGATATGGACTGAAGAGAAAGCGCCTGCAGACTGGGGCATGTCGTTGTCCCTATTCAAAGGGAAGACCACCGTGGCATCAACCTGGTAACTGTAGCATGGAAGGTCCTCTCTGGTCTTATCCTTCGAAGGTTGACTGAACACAGGGGGAGGCAGACGCGTGAAGACCAAGCTGGGTTCCGTCCTGCAACATGATGCATCGGGCACATCTTCACTCCCCGACAGACTGTGGAACATTGCTGGAACAGTGCTTCCAGCAACTAACAATGGTTGTGTTTCTTGATCTGAAAGCTGTCTTTGACTCTGTGGACCGTCACGCACTATTGCAGTGTCTGTGGAGCAAGGGTGTTCCTCATAAATTATTGACCCTCCTTAAGGCGCTGCACGCCAACTTCCGCGGCTGTGTGAATGTCTATTGGAAGCTCTCTTCTGATTTCACCACATCAAATGGTGTCGAACAGACCCGTCTCCCTTCGCCTTTCCTCTCCAACTTCGTCATTGATACGATCGTGGAAGACTCAGCCTCTAATGCCTGTGGGGTCAAGGTGCTCCAGAAGTGTCTGCTCACAGATATGGAGTAAGCAGACAACGTAGCTCTTCTTAGATTTGACCTCGTGGTAATGCAAACAATAATAAATTGTCTAAATAATTCCGCATCACGGCTCAGCATCCGCTTCACACCGGCAAATTATAAGGTGATACTGCAGGACTGGGCGGCCAACTGGGGAGACCAGAGCAGCTTTTTTGAACCTGCGTTACCTGTGGCTTAGGCGTTATATCAGTTTGTCCGTCAATGATAGAGTTTGCAATACAGCGGTGCGCTTCATATTACTATACGAATCAGAAGCCTGGCCGTTGCGAGCCGAGGACGTCGAGACTTTCAGTGTTTGACCCTCGATGTCTTCGGAGCATTACCCGAGCCTAGTGGGGACACCGGATTAGTAATGCTGAAGTTCATCGAATAGTTTTCGAAGGAATAAAAGCGTTCAGCTGTAGCACCCTTCCGGTTCCTAGCTACCATGTCACCCGAAGGAAGCACGAGGGCTGGGATACTGTCAGGTTGCCCAAGCCTAGACAGGGGAAGTCGAGAGGCGGAGATCGGATTCGAAACACGCACCTTCCGTTCCGTAAATTTGCGACCTAACCACTTGGTCCATCTCGCCCTCGATAGATGAACTGATCACTCCACGCAAGTTGCACTGGCTTGGCCGCGTGAAACGTATGACAGGCAACTGACTACCTCGTAGAGTTATTTTTCGTGCAAGCACGTGCAAGGTGGAAACGAGCCAGGGGAGGTGAAACAATGACTTGGTACCGAAGTATAAAAGCCATTACCAACAAACTCAGCTGCGTTGTTCATTACCATCTTCCTGGATGGTGACCCCAAGAAGCACCACAACAATGATCAGAGACACTGTCAGATATGGCGCAGTCTCGCCCTCAAGGGCACTCGTGCATCCAAGCACTTTTCTTTAAGGCATAGCCTTCTACCCTACCCCCCCCCACTTACGTCCTGTATTTACGCACTAATTTGTCAGCTCTCTCCTCCGGTTGGGAGGGGGGTGTGCAATAGAGATAGTGGGAGAGATGGACCAAGCGGTTAAAGCGGGAATGTCTGTGGTTCGAATCCGACCACCTCCTCTCGACTTCTCCCGTCTAGGCTCTGGCCACGTGGCAGTATCCCAGCTCTCGTGCCTCCCTCATGTGGCATGGTAGCTAGGCGCCGAAAGGATGCTACAGCTGAACGCTTTTTACTTTTTTCACCTACCCCACTTCCCCAAATCATCGATGAACGGAACTATGGCAGTTACAACCACTGTATGACAAGCACGCGGTTTCCTACAGTGATATTGATGAAGATGCATCACTTATCGAGGTGGTATTATCCGTACATTGTTGGGAGGCGGGGTGGAGCGTAGTGGCGTGATAGCAGCTGAGCTGAGTTGTGGAGCGCGTGCGCTATTATAGGCCTGATGGGGCTGACCTTCGTTTACGATGTTTATTGGGTAGGACGTTCTACGGATTGGTCTGTTTTTCTGTCTTGATTAATTGATGACCAAGTGACCGTCGACCTGAACCCACTCTATTTTGTCCTCTCGCTGATTCTGGAGTGAATGCTGTCACTGATCAACCTGGATTCCACTTTTTAACCTCTGCTAAATTGACAGCAAGGAGTTTTCATATATATGAAACCGACTACCGACTAATGAAACATGTTGTTTCATTAGTCGTTAGCCGGTTTCTATTGAGTACCCGGAAGATATGACCTTCTGTCCTCAATATTCATACAAGTCCAAGATGGCAGGAAAAGTCAACCCGAAAAAACTAGTTGAGGGCAGGGTCAAGAGGCACAGTACGGAATTTCTGGAGCTATGGTGCGTGTCGACAGATTCCACCAGCCGTCACATTGAACCAACCCTAGCAGCACACGTAGTCCAAAAAACATGTTTTCCGTTTATTTGACGGTCAAATACCTGTCTAATAACAATCTATAATGGGCAATAGGTGGTTATTTGCATCATCAGGACCGCTGTATAACCGTATAGCTGACTCAAGCGAGTTGTGCTTCTACGGCGTAAAATTTTTGCACTGTTATGAGCACAACGACCAGACTAATTCCGAATACTTCGGAATACACATATATTGCATTTACATGTGAAGTATACTGGAGGTATTACACCGAGAGGCCACAAAATGGATTGCAGAGAAGTCGAGAACAGCGACCGTCCCAGGACCAACTAGTAGACAAAAACCAACGGTGGCCTATCCCACAGCTACTTAGTCAACCACCAATCAGGGGGAAGAGTTAGAACCCCCGACCACACAACCGCAGTGATCCACGGCTTTCAGCTAAAATACTTTCGCAATAAAAGGGCGTGTACTCTAAACGTGTAAGGCCATTAAATTTTAAGTTTAAAATTCTTCTGATTTCTCAGTTAGCACGCGTCCGCTCCTGGGCGCAGAACCTGTGCTGAATCTGCGCAGAACTTCTGGACTGATTTTTGGCTTTTAAGCCGCGGAAGATTGAGACGTTTAATAGGCATCAAAGCTTCTTTATTTGTCTTACAGTAATAAAAAACCACAATACCCTGCATTTCCGAGTGCCTACGAAATGCAAACTGTCAACCCATCTAAGTGGTTTTGTTTTAGTGTGCGGCGTCATTGCTCGCGGGAAGCTCTGCGTTCTGCTTGTCCTCAGGTACGGCTGTGAGTGGGTTTTGTTGTTCTTTCATATGCTTTATTCCTCGTGTGTTTACGTGACGCAACCGTAGAAAGATTTTTCATTCCAAGTAATCGTCAATGCGCCCGAAATTTTTTCGTGTTGCTTGTAAGGGCTGTTTAAGAACAACGCTATATAGGAAAGTACGACAGGCTGCTGCGGCAGGTGGCCGTTTTCGTTGCCCGACTGATGAATGCGTCCATAATGCCTTTAATCGACTATCTGAGGGTACGATTCATGAGTACTCAGATGATAGGTCGTAGGTATGCCGCATTTGACCGTC
>NW_008751666.1:2928817-2986128 GCF_000715545.1 Opisthorchis viverrini
AAACGTGCCACGCTATGCTCAGCTGGTAAGTATTACTTTTATTTACGATTATTGATTTCAAAAAGATGGAAAGGTGGCTCTTGAAGGAGCCTGGTGATATATAAGTGTAAGTTATCAACGTTCTTACACGGACGTTGGCACCGAGGCAAGCCGTACTACTCTATTGGCGCGGAATAAATGAGAAAGAAGCCTTCGGGTCAACCAGGCTCGCTCTAGGACTTGTTTGTAATTATTTAATGGTTATGTTATATTTAGCTAGTTGAATCAGTGTATGGATGAGACTCAATAACTATGTTCTTCATTACAGACGCCTCAACTGGGAAGTTTCCGAACACAAATCTGCGACAAATAAAGGAAATCGTCCATCACTGGCTGAAGAACGAACGGCAGAAAGTTCGGAAAGGCCTGCAGAGAGCCACCAAGAGTGACAAACGATTTTCCCCCTGTATTTTTTGAATTCATTCATAAAAACATTTGTACTTGAAGGCGCCTATTGATATCCGGGAAGGTAATACGTTGAGCAATTTTGTGAGGGCAGATGGGTTATCACGGCATGGGAGCGTGGTGTTTAGGAAGTTACTGAATTGCAAAAGGGAAAGAGATAAGTGCGTATAATGGGCCGCATTCGCGCGTCGGACAACTTTAGATAAGTGTGGATTGGGTGCGGAAACTTGTTTCATTTCCGCACAGAATCTGCACCCAGGTGCGGAAGTGTGCAGATATTGTGCGGAACTGTCCGCACCCGGGTGCAGACATTCTGCAGACATTTCTGCACCGGTGCTAACTGGGTTACTTTTAGATGCAGAAGTTCGTCAAAATAAAAGTGTCAGGCCTTTATCGACTCCATATGGGAAAAGATCACACATCAGTGGGAACACATTAACCTGATGGCACTTATCGGTGCAACACAATATGTAGACGCTTCAGTAATTTCAACCAGCTACGTTTCTTGATCAAGTGCCAAAGTTTAAGTGTACATGCCCAAAAATGTGTTGCACTCGCAAACCACTGAGCACAGATTCCAGTGAAGAAACATATTTACAATTTTTGATAAATACTGATAAAACTACAAACAGCAGATTGAAAAAAGATATGGATCACCCAAAAGGCACTTATAACATTTGGACAGTCCAATGTCCATCTTTCGAGTGTTGATATACACTGAGTGGATGACCTGTGTGCGCACAAGTTGAGTGCAAAGTACTTATGCCTACTTCCAGTTATCTTCACTGACTGCGGTGATTTCGTGATGGGTCGTGGAGATACTTTTGTGTCCAAAAGCTAAGATAAGGGCGATGCGACCCGCAACACATCCTTTTTGTCCATTCGCAGAATGGATATTGTCAGTAGAACAGAAGTGCATGAAAAGTAAGAAAACTTCAGGCGCTTTTGAGCGCGAGTGGTTCAACCTCCTTAGCTTCCTTGGAGGCTCATAGGCCATGGAGGAACAAAGACAAATTACTCTCCATAAGCCCCCATTTCTATGTGTAAATCAAAGTGGGATGCAGATGTAAAGTGAAGAAAGACGCATCAAAGCAGAAAAAATATTTTTCTTCGTTGGCAAAACTGAGTTCTACGATTGTTCAAGTTGTGACATGAACATTGTCCAAACAGCGGACGAAATTCGGGCTTAATGTTGAAGACTGAGCAGAAAATGACCGATGAGCTTCATATTTTGACATCAGTATCCACAGAAATGATTAGATGTGGGTGAAAGCACACACCCATTGTGGTGAAATGATTCGTTGCGGGATTTCCGTACTGCCCACTTCAGGGGAATTCTCTCAGTGGATCCGTAGTGCCTGCAACTACAGCGCCAAAGCGGTTGACAAAAAACTTCTAGAAGGGCAGGACTTCAGGCCTACGTATTTTGGAGGACAAGTGCTGTAGTTTTCGCTGTACATAATCATCGCTTTTTTACCAACTTTCCGCCAGACTACTTTGTGCATTTATGGAGGGTTGTTGGATTACATAATAAAACGCACATGGAGATCGGGATCAAGACCATGCAGAGAGTTATTTCAGGATGCCGTAGCGTTTTCATTATTTTTGTAGATGTTCAGGCCACTTGAAGTTTCACACGAGTGCAGATTCGCCGTTTAGGTCAATCGGAGATGGAGGTCATGCTGGTGGCGTTTTGTACCTTTAGTTTACTTCCATTATAACACTAGGTATTTCATCAATTGCATAATAGCTTTTTGTTTGAATACGAAAGACTACAACAACACGCACATGTACAATTTCACATAAGACAAGCGTGGTCACGTGCTTCGACTCTCTCTTCTGATTTCGCTCGCGCTTGCAGTGGTCATTCACGAGTGTCATGCTCTAACTCTGGTTCCAAAACACTTCAGTCAGTCTTCGGAATATAGTATATGTGGGAACTGTTCAGAAGAAGGCCTCTGAACCAACATAAATTGATTATTGTTTATTTACTGACCTGGGCCAACGACGAACTATTTTAAAGAGAACAATTGTTAGTGAGTCTGTTCCCTCTGACTTCTTTACTATTGTATACCCAACTTAGAGTTATTGTTTTTATTTCTTTGCCACACACCTGGTAAACTAGCTTATTGGGTAGCCAGACCACTACATGCTTCACAGGCTTTTAATGTCATATCCTATATTCATGCGACCTAGGTGGTGCACCATGATTACTAGTGGTTTTTCAACGACCAGGACGCAGTTACCTGGACAGTACTGCGGCAGCCGTCGTGAAAGTGGACAAATATTTCGTGTACGCCAACTTCCTTACAACTTAGGACTACGCTTACATAGACAACAAATGTTCCCATTGTTAGCTACTTTTCACACACCCATAGAGATGTCGAAGAATTTTCGATGGTAGTGATCTTGGTCCACATAGATGTCGTTCCAACTGTCTCAAATTTGCCTTTGACGAAACATAGGGAGTCGTATCAAGAAGGTCTTGAAAGGTTGTAACATAACAAGGAGCGCAAACGCCTGATTTCCATACATTTCTCCAAGCGTGTTGAACAAGAAAGCTTATATAGAAAGCATGGGAGGGGTTAAAAGTTTGAATATTTCTGATGGATGGAGAGCAGGCATGCATGCAGGCTGACTGCATTTTCAGAAATCAGTTGAAATGCCCATGGCAGCTCACGCAACACAGAGGAGAACATTAGTAAATGAGAGCAGAAAATAAGATTATGACATTCTCCGCGCAGTTCGAGAGAGAGAAACTGGGGCTCCCCTATAAAGATAAGCCTGCGATAAGCTTTGAACGGGCATTTTCGCTGGATGCATCTACCAACAGGACTGATTCTGTCTAGTGTTTCCTTACACCCCTTAAATTAGGAATGGTTTTAATTGCCATGATATGTAAACTGTAAAATAAACTAGCGAATCACTATCACGGATTAGCCTCAGTGTGATCAGCTGCGGTAGACTCAAATCACTAATTAACTCAACCTCTGAAGACTCAGAAACACCATGGACGCTCGGGGTAACCATGACATGAAAATAGCTCTCTGTGTTATTTACCTCTTTGGTCTGCCTCGTTTTTTTCGAAATCCGTTTTTCTGTTCGGTATATCGAGGTGCCTCATAGGATAATGCATGAAAAACCACTCAAATGAAGCAGATTGCTATCACCGCCTGCTTCTTTGTAATACCAGTTGGGACTAACGGAAAATATTTGTTTCGCGCCACGAAGATGAGCAACAGTGTTACAGGAGGCTTTTAGTATTTGCTATAAAAGGAGAGGGGCAAAGCGCCCACTAGAGACCGCAAACTTTCAGATTTTTTCTAACTTGAGTAATATTCTCCCATAGATTTGTAGGTGGAACTGGCCTTGGTTCACATAGTTACGGTGGCGCACTTTTGATTAGGCGTTTCGCCGAGTGCACGGGTCATCAGCCTTTTACGCTAATGTCTATAAGCCTTGGTAAATAACATTTGGAAAAGAGTCTGTGTACGGTTGCCTAAATTTATTTTATTCGTCGGGAAAAATGGAACGACTGGATGGAATGGTCGGTGTCGATAATAGGCCGAGGGAAATATTTCCATCAAATGTGGTGCGACCGTTAGAAGATGCTGAGAATCTGAGCAACAATGCCTCCGTATTAGAAGAAACGGAGGCAGATGATGAGGAACGTGGAGAGCTTACTGTGTTGGATCCAAATCATGTAATGCATGCGGCACTGTGCTAACGAATTTAGCCATTGATGAAACGATTTCAAGAGAGCTTAAAAGCAATGCTGATAAAACAGCTTCAGAAGTCAGAAGTGGCACTGAGAGAGATGGTAAAATCGGTCATTTCTAATTGAGTTTTCCCTAGGATGAAGAATGCAAGCGCCAGAAATCTGCGCACATTGAGACCGGATGCGAACTGTACAATTTTCAACAAGAACTTGCTAAGTGAGTGCAGTAGAGGCTCTAAGATTATGCTAATTATTGGATATTAGCAGTCAAGCCTGAGTTTGGCCCTCACATTTGGCTAAATGCCGTTGTTAGAGTGTAAATGTAAGTACAAACAGTTGGCGCCGCCATCTACAATAATAGTTTATCAGAGCTGCCTGCACTGATATCAGAAAAGTAAAAGAGAGCAAAGGTCGACGTCGTCTAAACTCGAGCTGGATGAATTTGGATTAGTTTTGTTTTTCTGATATGCCATGTTTAATCTCGTTTAAATTCCAAATTTAAAAGCGTTAAGCCACCGAGTTATCGCCGGTGCAGAAATTTCTACAGCATATCTGCACCCAGGTTCAAAATAATATATAGGTTCCACATATCGCGGCATCACCCGGGAGAGGTTGAAAAGTTAGCAGATCCACCGAGTTTCGCCGGTGCAGAAATTTCTACAGCATATCTGCACCCAGGTTCAAAATAATATATAGGTTCCACATATCGCGGCATCACCCGGGAGAGGTTGAAAAGTTAGCAGATACGGGAAGAACGTACAGTCTTTTTGTAGCCGGTGGACTTATGATTACTTTCGCAAACAAAGTGGTATCACAACTGAAACCAGAATCCGATCCAGCCGTGAAATCAGACCGCCGCTGTTTTCTCTTGCTACAACCATAGTAACACGATTGATTAGCATACTTTTTGGCTTAGTTGTCCTTCATCCTGCTACTCTGGGGAAAAAGATACCCTGAATCAATGGCTTCCTGCTGGCCACACAGTGCATCCGCAAAAAAATATAAAAAACTAAAATGAACATAAACTTACTGCAACGCCGGAACACATCGTACGTAGCGACTTTGACTGACACGTTGGTGAGGTGCCCTTCAGCAAGTTAGCATGTTAAACACTTGCCGTGCACGAGGACCAAAGGACCTAATCAGGTGGTACGAGCCGCGCGTTATGAACTATTCAGGAGGAGTTGTCCTCTAAAATCATTTAACAACGTACATGGCTAAAACATGTTCCAAGTGTGAAATTCTAGAGAATTTTCACATTCACAAGGAAGCTTTAAAGAAACAACACAACATCAACACAAGTATATGTATTTATTTTATGAAATATTGAGCTATACAAGTAGAGGGCGCATGTATTTGACGAGTATCAGCGACGAGGGTACAGACTAATCAATACGGGGTTGCAAAATATGGAAGTTTATATGACATTTCCTGTGGAAAGAACTCGAACATTTACAAGACATTTTATTGACTAATGCAAACAACCTAGTGTGTTGCACGGCAGAGCACCGTATAACAGAAACGTTCGTTGATTTTACCACAAGAGTGTAAAAATGGGAGAAGTGTTTTAAATATCTGACACCCAGTAATATCCCTCGGAAAATATACAATATCAGGGTGGCCAATTATCATGCAAAATGCAAGTGTCGGAAAAGTTTTCGGAAGTACGACACTTGTGCACATACCTGTGACATCTGCACGTGGCTGATGATCCTAGTGGCAAACCCACATCACCCATAAATATTCCCCCTTCGACTGCGTCCAATTTGGTTAAAAAATCAGCACAGTGTTGTGAAAAGAAAGGTGAGCAGCCTATAAAGTGGTTGCGGAAAAATACATGCACAGAAAAAGCTGTCGTAGCTCAAAAGCCTTCCACCGATCCCGTTGTAGCACACTTCGACATTTTCGTGGGAACTCTGCACTTAGGACCACACGCTGTTGCTCAATTTTGTCATTCATTATGTTTCAGGACTCTAAATAGCGTCTAGCCTTTTTCCAATTTGCATAGCTCTGAGTAAGGTAAGGAAATCTCGCATCAAACCAAGTCACATGCTGTGCATGTAGTTTAGTGAGAAACCATCAGTCATGGGAAATTTCAACTCCTCCGTCGGCCTGGGACCTGTATGATGTTTCTCTTGCGGAAATCAGAGCCGCGACGTAAGACAGCTGTTAAAGATGGGAAAGTCATTCGTGTGACAATGTGCGCTCCTTTGTGTGTGCAATAACCACATCCTTAATATCCTGTATGTCACTTTGCTTGCTTCAGAAATGCCCAATCAAGACCATCGCAAATAATATGTGAAAGACAAACGGTGTGAATGTGGTAAACTCAGAAAATACCTTACAATAAAACGTAAATCAACTCAGTGACTGTTTTAGACATCAACTTTTGAGCATCGTCCGGCTTTTTCTCACCACAGTACGTTCCAATGACGAATAACCGACGGAAAAAAGGGTAAAATATGCAAAATAGTATGGGCCACACCCCGGTACGTGAGTTACTTTAGGCGCGAACACTACCAACGTTAATTTGAATATTGACATTTGTCACCGCAGTACCGCAGCAAACCTGCTTTCATCGGCCTTCTGTTGCACGCAGCACCGACAAAGAGTTTTTATTACGGTACTTGGATTCTCCGAGAGAAACGGACAAAAGACCTAAGTTCGTACAACACAACGGCCAAATTGGATAAAGGTAGGTTCAGACTTTGCGCCATCAGGCGAACACCCGTTAAAATATTTCCACACTGTTGTGAATAGTTAAAAATATCATTGGAAGAGAATATAATTGAAGTACAACCCGCGGGCGGATTCCTCAAATGACATGCAGTGGGCTATCTTGCGGCAAAAAGCTGAGTTACCTGTAGTAACAAAAAGGCTCTCCGGTAACCGTAGTGCCGAATGACTTTCTAGTACCAAAGGAATGATAACACGGATTAGGGAACCCCCCAGCTAGCAGCGTTGTAACGCACACCCTAGTTTATTCCCTGGGCAGTGAAATTCGGCATATATAGAACCTATCACCTGATTAATTATGAATCTTACCCCAGAGATTCGGTAAAATGCATTATGAATGTATTTATCAGTTGAGCAACGAAAACAGCCGGTTACTGCAATAGCCTGGCCTACTTTCCCAAATAACGTTGTTCCAAAATAGCCTCTACGCGCAATACGCATGAATTTGGGACCCAATGGCGATTATTAGAAATAAGAAAATATCGTTTACAATTATCTAACACGTAAACACACCAGGCTTGAAGTATCCCACAGTACAACCACACTCACTCTCTTAGTTGCACGTACAAGCAGAAAGCACATTTTTCCGCAAATAATGGCTCTGCACACTTAAACAAAACCACTTAAATCGGTCGAAAGTTTACATCCTGCATGGAACCAGAAATGTAGTGTATTGCGGTTTTTTATTACCTCGAAACAAATAAAAAAGCTTTGTTGCCTCTTAAACGTCTTGATCTCGCTCGACATAAAAGTCCTCCATTAGTGCAGAAGTTCTTCAGAGATTTAGCACAGGTTCTGCATCCAGGCGCGGAAGCGTACGAACAAGGCATTTAGAGATGTCATACAAAAAGTAAATCAATTCTGATTAAACATTCGTGCACGGTTTCGCAATTTCTTACATTGTTTTGAAATGGAATTATTAATAAATTTTGTCGAGTGTAGTAGAAGTGTCTGTGCGCATCGAGAACTTATGATCTTAGCGTCTTTCAGAGTGTGTCACTGGGGGACGTTTACGGATTTATCGTTTATTCAAGTCAACGGGGCGGAGCACTGGAGGATAGAAGTTCTGTATGTTTATTTGTGGTGCAATGTGTTTACAGTTCCTAAAGTTTAAAATGTCTCTCAGCTGTAACACCATTCTGGTTCCTACCTGTCATGCCACCCGAAGAAAGCACGAAGGCTAGGATACTGCCGCGTTGGAGTTCAACAGCTACTTTGAAGGCGCTAAGTGCGGCGCAGAACCAAGTTGTTGAGATGACAGTGTGGGACATTACCATCGTGTCACTCTAGTTGAGTCGACAATCAAGATTACTATGGGTGGTGCAATCAGAACGAGCTATTCAGACGCACCCAGCATCCATCCAGTCTGTAGAAGGTCATTGCGATTGCCTACGTTTTAAGCTAGCCAATTTCTGCTCCCTAATACGGGGAAAACAAAAAATGCTGATGAACGAAAGTAAAACATGAACAAAAATCAGCGTTTTCTTCTTGCTGTAACACACTGTTTCTAATACCGCTAATCCAGTCGTCATAGCTCTTGAGCAGAAGGCGCTTTGGAAATGGCTCACACGAATTTAGCAAAATAAAAATCCTAAATTCACCAGTATGCAATCCCAGAAACCATAGTTTTGGAGCAGCGAGAACTCACAATTTTCAAAGTGAGTGCAATTTCGGAAAATCACATGGCTGCTTTTATTTTTTCCGACTTGTCTGTGCTACATGGCAACACTTTACTAATGGCAGCCGTAAGGGTAATTATTCGCAGTTGCTTTTGGTTTTCAGAAGTTATAAGGTTCCATTTTCCTTCAAATTTATGCTTGCGTTGTGTGCCGTTATTTTATTTTCCCCAACCAGTCTCCACCGTTCTTAACCAAGTGCATTACTTTCACTGCACAGAGTGAGCCATTGCTTTCAATGCGTGATTCCCTCCCTTTATTCAGTTTATCCCTTGTGACCAAAGCTGCATAAGCTCAAACTACTGCACCTGGGTCCATTGCTTGAGTTACAAAAAGATTGAACTGACTGATGTTGATTATCTTATAATGCTATTATACCTTCATCTTCCACCCTTTCTAGCTAACAGCGTAATTTTGCGTTGTGTCGGCAAGCCATGTCTCAGTTATTGGTTACTTATATGGTTATTTGGGACTTCATTCATCCCCACAACTTACAAGAAAACTGAATGGATAAGACGGAATCTACTGGATAGAAAGTTTGTTTCAAAGTTGCTTCACGCTTCCATTGCTCGTATTTAGGCTTAGAAATTCTATTTGTGTTTCAACTGCTCTGGTGCTTCTGGTTGTCGTGCATACAACAAAGCTAGTGGTGACAGCGGAAACACGTGTGTTTCAGAGTTCTGCTGTGTTTTGAATGAAATTTAATTTGAATTAAGAGCACATTTTTGCACTACCACTTTAGTCAATAAAACATCTGTAATTTTCGCTTCTAGTTTAATAACATGCAACTTATTTACGCATGAAATTGTCGTGGAAGCTTTCGTGTAAGACACAGAGCTCAATGTAGCTGAAAAATTCATCGTCGTCGGTAGCACAACATCAATGAAAAACACCGATTCTTTACTGTCGTAAAATCACGAGCGGTATAAAAGCCTAATCGCAAGAGAAGAATGAAGGTGGGTGGGAGGTGACTACATCTCCATACGATCATCGAGATACTCGGACGCCCAGTCAGATGCACTCAGATTTATTTAAAAGCTAACGACAAAAATATCACTTATTATAGTGTTCCAAATAAGCTTAAGGGTAATCAGACCGACTTCATAATCGTACCCAGAACTTTTAAGTAGTCTTCATGCTCCTGTGCCACATCAAAATGTGATCCCCTGTTTGCTCGCATCGCTCTGCATTGAGCACACAAAGAGCGGTCTTCTCAGGAACTGGTGATTTGGTGTGGACAATAGGTGACCAGACACCGGCGACGTTTGACTTTTGCTACACTTTACGACTGATATCTCTACTGCATAGAAAATGGCTCACTCTTTTGTTGCGTATTTCCTGACGCTAAACTACGCTCATTGCGATTTTGAGACAACTTTTGACAAAGACACGAAGACACTGTAGCTCACTGCTGGCAAAGACAAGGTCTCACAACCACTCAAGAGGGAAATCCGTTATGTTGCATAATACAAGCACCCCCTCAGATTAAATAATTTATGGCTTGCGGCCAGTGCTGAGGTTTGTTTACTCGCAGGTACTCAGAGGGTGCTGTTGGGAGGATTTTCTGAGATGCGCACAATCCGGTAATAATTTTGAGTGCACATTAGTTCGGCGAGGCAACACAAAACGTAGTACCAGGTAATCAAGTATTATCTCAATTCCTGCTTTTCATGTGAGGACTAAAAGTAGCTTGATTTTTAATTATCACCTGCAAACAAGTTTATATCATTTTTTCCTTCCATGCAACACAATTCTGAATGATTTTAACATCGAAGACTTTAACGGCATGGTTCTGAGTGGCTGAGTGCTTGTTGTTCAGCAGTCTGCGTGTTTGTTATTGCCAGATAGCAGGGTAAAAGCTTTGGTCGGTTCAACGCATAGTGATCGGCATCAGGAATGTCAACTTCTACCGCTACTCTGTGTAATTCGCTACGCTGCGTAATTCATATGAGTACACAAAAGTAATATGTCTCCGGAAATACTTTGCCATGGTTATTAATTCCTCGCACAGCATCCGTCTGGTTAAACAAACTGGAATTTTTGTTGTACTGCTTTAATAAAAACCAAATATTCCGGTTCCACCTCCAACTATTTTGCGCTACGAAGCTTGCAAAAGTATGAAGCATGCCTATAGTAAAGTCAATCCCAAAGAACCTTCAGGCCTTTAGAACCTATTTTCATTAGAATAAATTTTAGTCCCGAGCTTATGGCGCAAACTACTCATGTGCATTTCACCAACTTTGTATGTCGGTTTGGAAGAGTACACACGGCACGCGTTGACATAGTTTGAACATACAAGCAGGGATAACTGCACGTTCCCTAATGCTACTGATAAACAGAGACGCCTATAAATCATCTCTTCAAAAGCGGGCTAAAGAAACCAAGTGGTCAATTTTGAAAAGATCTTACACTATGATGAAGGCTACTATTTGAGCTTGTTGATCTAATTCTGCAAGATTTTAACACGGATTGGAACAAAATTGAGTTATATCGCTAATGTTTTTGGCTTACGCAGTATGCTTGGATGCATCCCGGTATATATATGATGATGGCGCTGTTCCTTACTCATTAGACTGTCATTTGAATTTCAAAATGTTTCCTTGTTAAACAAACGCCCCGTGAACTAAATATCCCCACGTTGTTTCTTGATGATTTCGCTCCATTGCGGCATTTTGACGTTGAATGTTGCCCTTTAAACGTAATATTCGCACTTTCGTCATCCATTACTGTCTTAAGTAAAATGTACATAAAACTTTTGTTTTCTGTTAACTTAGTCCAGATGAAAACAAAAATTTGCCAAAACTTGAGGTGAATGGTGATAATATGGCGTGCTGTTGGGTTTTATTCTACTTCGTTAGCATTGTGAACGCCAGCCAAATGATTAAGAAATAGCTAAGTTGCAAACATGGGAGAATGTGTTTGTGTTTAAAAGACTTTAGAAAACCTCTTCTGGTTAACTGTTACCTGATGGTGGACACAGAACTTTCATTGTGCCGTACTATTTCATTGTCCACACTTCTCTAGGGCAGCGTAGAATGATCTACATATGAGCCTCGTGTCCGAAACCTCAGTCGATTTTTCCTGAAATGTCTTCGGAAGTTTCTGTGCACTTCATTGTCTGGATGAGCTTTTATGTGCTGAAGTCTTTTAAGGGGCGAAATTTATCGGAATCAAATGCGCACTGATTTGTGGCAAGTTTCTTTAGTGAGGTGATTTCAAACACCTATACACCTTCTATGGGGGCAGCTAACCAGTGGTTCGTGAGACAGAAAAACCAGAAACTATCACATATTGAAAGACTTCGGTCGAGTTTAAGACAACTTTTAAAGCCTAAAATTTGCATTTGCGCTGCAACACAATGTCAGCTGGATGTCAGCAGGAGTAGAATTGTGACTTAATATCAGTCACCCGAGCTTAAGCCTTGTAGGCCCGACTATCAGACCACTTAGATGACGGCATGCACCCATCAGCTGTTAGCGCTACATGCCATGTTCTGACATTGTGTGTCCTCTAAAGAATAGTGGCTATCAGAAATGTAATCATTTAGGAAATCTCGTCATTCTTCAAGAGGAGCGGATTGGTTATTTTCTGTGATGTTAAATTAGCCGAGTGATCTTTCATCTTGAAAATGGCGGCAAAAACCTATTTTCCATTAGGGTTATCGGGATGAAGTTAACATTCCAGTTATCTTGCTTCAGGTACAGATTTTGCAGTATTATGGACCAGCCATCCAATTGAACTTTAGTTATATTTCATGCAAACTGAAACAATGCAAAATGTTCTGGCTGTATCAACTCCGAAGCAAGTCGTGCATTGGAACAAATGCTCATTGACATTTGATTTTATAGTTTATGCATCATCTTTGTGTTGTCTCCAGAGGGATGCTACATGAATTTTCTTGTTAGATATTACAGTGCTTACACAGTTGTTACTGCTATCCCAATGGTAGGTTCTGGATAATGAAAACGTCCGATAAATAGAATGATTCTTTCAACTGCTTTTCCCCTGTGGAGGTTATGACGTAGTAGAGAACCAAGATATCTATGCAAAAGTAAGCGAATTCAAGCTAGTTCTCTACCTTGTGCTTGAATGTGGTGCATAGCTATGGATATCTCAGCGCTTGAAAACTCTGAACGAAAGATCAGTGGCTGGAACCTAAGTCAGTTTTTTAATTGATCCTCTCTTGGATTAGACAACCTGTAATTAGTTAAGCGATGATGATTCGTCCGGATTGCCTAACAGCTGTGCCGGAAATGAGTGCCTTAGTGTACCGATTATTTTTTGTTTTTAATATGTCCCAACCATTTCGACGGTTTTTCAGCATAGAAGCCTATGTAGGCAGAACAACACTCTGAAAGTGAAAATAGAAATGAATGATTGATGGAGGAACCTGATTCTAGCATATCACAAGCATTCTAATGTACCTACTCCTCCTGGCTGGTGCTGAAAGAAACGAACACCACGAACGATGTATCTTGATAGGAATCCAGTCTATCGCAAGGAACCAGATCAACGAAAGCTTATTCCGGAAGAAAGACCACACCAACAAGTTCTGAACTCCTCACACTCTCGTTCATACCCATTTAAACGTTTATATGAAAAAAGACATAAAAAAGACCACAAAAATGTTTGTCACAGATCGGGGAGTCTACAATATGACGTAGGACCAATAATTTAGCGATTTAAAGACTTATGTTAGCAATTTATGGTCTTTTGTACACCATCTACGATATGCTTTCTCTTTGCAGATTTCAAGTACAACTAGAAAAGAAGCATGCAGAGTATGTGGAAATATCAGAAAAGACCAGAACAGCACAGGACGACCTGAAACAGCTGCGAGAAAGCTACAGCGATTCTGTAAAAGGACTGGCTCAGGAGACAAAAACTATGCATTCCATGCGAAATGAAGTGGACTCTCTTAGTTTACGCTTATTCTATCTGAATATTGCCAAAGACGAAGTGACGGGAGATATCAAAGTAATGAAGCGTGCGGCAGAGAAGGCAACAATAGACCTTTCCAAGGTAAGATCTCAACACGTCAAACGCTGGGACATTGCAATACTGGTATTGAGGAAGTACGGTATAGTGGAATTTTGTCCTGTGTATCTATCATTTTGTTTGTGATGAAATTAGTACACTGCACTGGATCTACACCAAACGGATGTTACACATTGAGGCGTGTACGAGCAACCTTTTAAACTCAAAGTTATGATAAATTTGAAGGAGTTCAATCAAAAGCCAACTATCTCGAGGATCTTGAACTCTATTCTAGACAACGACGACTTCCGTCCAAAATTCTCTTTGGCCGCACTACTGATGGATTTAAAATCTACTCCACAAAATTCACTATTTAGCTGGTATGCATGGTGAACCTTATGAAAGTGGAGACAATATCAAGTCGTGGTCGGCTGCACAGTGATATTTATTGTGCGTGGTCACTAGATTTGCGCACACAACTCTCTCGTCTGAGCAAAGAAAAAGCATAAATTTGTGAAAGGATTGTATTCCACAAATGAAACCATTAGAAAATATAGGGAAATCGACCCAGTTTATCAACCACTGAGAACAGGAATGCTCTAGAACTTTTGAGCTCAACAAGGTATAAGAAACCACATACTGAACCCAGAAGAGACAGAGGAGCACGAATCCAAGTGATACATTGATTTGGTTGAAATGTGCTTGGATGAAAGTCGAAGAAAGAGCCAAGGACATCTGATTAACCTATCAGATGCACCTACGCTATCCAGTACGAACGAGAAAAATGAAAGCGCTACCAATTAAGCAAAGTCATTTAAAGGGATCAGACCTTGTGCAAACTGACATTGGTGTCAAAGGAAAGAGTAGATGAAAACCACTGAAATTAAGCTATATTGTGTCAACTAGTTAAACTAATAGAAGGTAAGCTACACTGAAACACCAGTTGTAAATTCTGTAATCCAGTAAACGTCCAAATCGATAAAAATCTTGGAACCAATCGAACATTAGCTTTAGCAACCATTATAAACAGACCAATAAGCTCACGAGGAAGTTGCCACTCAATCTACCGATAACTCCAAGAGAAAACAGGCATTCTCTAAAAGCTTCAAAAACGTAGACAAGGGGGATATACCCACTCAAAGGTACATTGATGATGTCTACTCGCTTGGTGGTAAAATATTTGTAAGCCACTTAACAAGCTCGGTGGCAAGATAAATAACCACCCGATCAAAAGCCGTCTCTCTTCCGCCGTCTCTCAAGACATTGAACAAACAAATCACATCACCCAAGTGTCAACAGTTGAGGCTGCTCGGGTTCGCTTATTCAGGCGCGTTCAGCGTGCGCTGATGGCACTATAACCAACGGCTCGCATTGCATGTCAGAGCTCCAGGGTTGAAGTACCCGAGCATCCAAGGGTGTGCATTACTGATGAGAAAAAGAACTCGACTCCAACGGCCTGGTTGTTCTTTTTGAATGTTGCTCCAGAACAGGAGGAGGACTATCACAACAAATGATGTGAATGCTTAATGATATTCCTCTGCATAACATCCGGAGATTACGTTTACTTGATGAGACCGGAGGTCGGCCTCCTGAGAATATTTTGCAACCGTTCCATTTCAACGCATCACGTAAGGCGTTCAAACTTTTCATACCTGATTGAATGATTTGTTAGATCTCTAAGATGTTCCTAACACAACCAGGGCTTTTAGTAGGCTGGTCAATACTGGAAGGTCGAGTTCCAATGGGTACCTGTTTTGATTTTCGCTAAAAATATTAGTACCAATTGAACTGGATGAATTCTTTTATAAATATATAAGTATGAACGTAAGCAATATCGGCTACTAAAAAATCTGAATCCACTGCACAGGTAATGGTTTGCATGCCAGGAGAGTTTGACCACATTTTATGACTTTGGGATTATAAGCTTTCAAATTTTACTACAAACGCTGACTTTTCCCAAGGTGCATCTAGAAAGTAATTGCTACGTCACTGGAAGTTGAATAGATCATCGGTGGCATGGGCGAGTCTCTCTGTTCTTATATTAGGAACTAATTTGTAAACATTCCTTCACGGCTACAAGAGGCACTGTTGTTGTGTGCCAAGCCCGGCAAACCTTTCAACACATCTGGAATTATGTTTGAGGTGGATTATGCAGATGACAATGTGAATGACACGGTGCTGCAGTAGCCATCCTTTTACATACAAATAGTGCCCAAGCATTTGGCTCATCAGTGTAATATCTGTTTTGTCAACCAGTCAATGCGCAGGTACGGGGATGTGTGAGTTGGTAGACCGGACCGAAGCTGTAACTGCAAGCAAAAATGTCTATTGACTCAGAGGTGACTGTACAAAATTGACTTATCCCGAAGAACATTGCTGTTCTCTCATTGCGTCAGCCAAAGTGAGGTGAGGAAATCGCGTTTTCGCTCGTGTGGTTGAAGAAGATTTCTGGGTAACATACTGCCCATCCTACCAACACTGGCAGATGGATCTAATCTCCAGTTTCCGGTAACTTCATATGCCACTTGTCTATCAAATTAGAATACCTGTCGTGAAACACTCGTTTGCTGATAAGTCGGTCAAGGTACATGATGAAATATTGGTGTGTAGATTGATTATCAGGGTGAGTATGCAATATTTGATTGGTGCTGGAGCACCGCAACGTCTATAATTCTCATACTGATCCACGTTCTTGTCTCTCGTTCTTCTTGGCTTTGTCTGGTTTGCTGATAGTGCACTGCTTGTGTTGGGTTTGTTAGTTGCAAGGCACGGAAGTAATTAATGAACTATAACCTAAACTGCAACAGTGTTTACGGTAACTTCTATAAGTTAAGTAGGCTATAATTTTGATGGAACATCTTGGACTACTTCTTCTTGAGACGCCTCAAGAAAGGCGAAACTAGTTATATGTTTCCCAGGAGTTCTCAGGAATATTTTGAGTGGTGCCATTTAGAGGTATTAATTAATGTTTGTTGTTAAGGATTCCCAACCTTTACATGAGAACTGTTCAAGACTTTCAAAGCATACTATTTACTTTAATGTTCGGAGGTTTCTTGTCCTGGCATGAATCGAAATTCGCTTTCGAGGAGACTTTTTTCCGCACAACCCTTGTCGCTGGTTTTTGTATACGAAACCAGTAGAAACAATTCAATTGAAGAATAGGATAGTTCACCTAACGCGCAACTAAATGTCTGAAGCAAGTCCTTAGCCCTTGGTATGCAAGGGAAATATTGGTTTATGACACTCCAAGATTGCCTGGTCAAAGTCCACATAAATCTCAGGAGACAACCGCGGAATGAGCCCTCAAGGTTTGTTGTCAGGCTAATTAATTAGAAAAGCGCATAATAAGGGAAACTTTATCAATCTTACACTTGTGAGGTCTTTCTAGGTAGGTAGAGAGCAAATCTATTTATCGGAAAACAACAAAGCACACGGATTGTCTGGCGTGGGCGAACCACCGGTGAAGGTTTTTGACATTAGACATGTGTGCAACTGATCGGTCATCATCGCCACCATCATCATCAGAGACATTTGGTCCTCAAGTTGTGTTAGATTAGACCCAGGAAGGAGGTTTACGTAGTCGTGAAATTTTTATTAAGCGTCTTGAACCTTCAGTGAAACACTGGATGTTTGTGTGCATGTGCACTATGCGCAATAGGCGGCACAGCAAAAAAAATTGCAGAATAATAGCTGGTAGCAGTATACGTCTTTCTGTGTTATCCCGCAGAATAAAATGAAGAATTTTATCAAAGTAGTGACAGTTTCCCAAAAAAATTAGTCGTTGCTTCAAAGTAAACACTAGTGGTGACTAAATTAAGTCTTTTTGGCCCGTAGCAAGAAGACGAGAAAGTTCGTCAGGATCTGCTGGTGAACCGCATTCAGACCAAGGTTGATCAGCTCACCGAGGACATTGCCCTGTACGAAGCACAGATTACTGCACAGGAGGCTGAAATGGAATCAAGCCAAAACCTTCTCCACGAGGCCGAAGCTCAAATTGTCTCAATAAGCGTGGATAAGAAACATTTGATGGCACAGTGGAATACCAGCCTTCTTGGACTACAGCGCCGGAATGAAGCATACGCAGCGCTGATGAAAGCTCACACGTAAGTCACTTCAGAAGCCTTGTTTAGCGTAGCAAAGATCAACCAACCCAAAGGGACTTGAAACAACTTCGAATTCAAACTTATTTTTACTACTATTTGATCAATCCAATTGTGATATCATTTTTGTGGCTACTACATCATCATCATCATCATCATCATCGTCATCATCACCATCATCGATAGCATTACACCAGTGTTCAACACCGATGCTTCAGTGCCGCACAACCATGATTTATTTCAAAGCCTTATTGTAAAGAAAAGATTAAAGGTGGCCGGAAAGGGATTTAGTGCTAGCTTACCACAATCATTCCGGGGTGCCTACACCTCAAGACATTCGCCCAGGCGATCTGGATAGAAACGGACAACAAGAACGCCACTGACATCGGTTGGCAGCCATAGCTTGTAGTGTCTTTAACCGGGTATAGTGAGGATCACGTGGTTCTCACCCTGGAAGGCGAGTAGCACCGACAGCACACAAGCGTTTCGTGATCTCCTACAAAGGTATAGTGACACGTGGTTCTCACCCTGGAAGGCGAGTAGCACCGACAGCACACAAGCGTTTCGTGATCTCCTACAAACTCATTTGCCACATACATTTCCAATACCAAGCTGTTTGGGGGTGAGTTTCATCGTAACTAAGGTACAGCCGTTTAGTTAACAGCTAACATGTTAACTCAAGCACGCTGATTGTATTCGCAATAACACACGGAGTAATGCCAACACATAAAGATTTTATTTGTTTGTTAGGATATCGCTACGCATTATAATTGTTACAGCACCTTAGCCTCAATCTTAAACACCCAATGCACGATGTAAATAGGCAGTGTTGCTAGATCATCCTTCAGTATTTGCCTTCATACATTTCAGCGAAGCAAAAGAGCGACTGATGGTCCTAGACAACGAACAACTGGCTTATAAAAGATCGATCGCAAAAGAACAGGAAAAGCATGAACAATTAACTGTGCTTGTTAACAAAAATGAAGCCGATTTAAACACCCTGAAGAAACAGATTCTCCAGACTCAGACGAAACATGAAGCTGACAAACAGACGTACAGTACCTATACTCGGATGCTACAGGAGACGGAACGTAATTTGTCTGAGGCACAGTCAGTGAGTTTCAGCTATGTGCAGGTCATATGGTGTAATACCTGATCTTGAAACTACATAAATTAGAGTCGGTTCGTTGTGAAAATTATCTATTTTATTCACTCTTGAAAAAATCCCTCAACGGATTCATCGTACGTGAAAGCAGTGCACTCTTCTATGGAAATAGAAATTCAATGAGATGGTCTTGGCGTCACTTCCAGGTGACAAATATAAAAAGCCTCCATCATTTCAAATCCCCCGACTATTTTGATAGGTAACTGAAAACTGTAGGTACAGCTGCCTTACGAATCGTGCCTCTTGTGGTGAGTTGATCACTCTTCTATGCTCGTTGTGGCTGTAAAGTATTGAGTGTGGATTATACTGGCGGCAAACGGAGTCCTTACCACCCAGCTATCTCGAGTGGTTGCATTCATCTTGAGAACTATCGGTGGCGCATATCCCACCAGCTTATTGAGAGATTCAAACACGTGACTTTCCGGTTAGCAGGTAAACACCAGGCATATCAGTTGGCCACCGGCTAAACAGCAGTAAATTTATTACACAAAAGTGCTCAAGTACCATTATCCTGCAGTCACACAGCTCACTTGATTCAAGGTACCTGTGACAGCGAAATCACGTGGTTTGAACCTTTGAAGACAATCTCGATAAAGTTCTTCAAAAGTTCTATGAATTAGAACAGCATGAGGGATGCGAACCATGGATTTTTGACACTTTGAACGTTTCCGTCCTTGTTAATACTAATAATGTAGGTGTCTTTGATCCCTTGTGTGCAACATCGTCTCGGCCGTTCACCAACCTTATAACTGTTGCGTGCTTTCGAGTTATCATAAAGAGTATTCTCCAAATAATTCCATCTTGTGTCATTCTTCCAAGAACAGTTACCACCAGAAAAGTAGTTGTAACAGGTTCTCCAACAGACAACATTTGCGACAAGATTGTGACCGGGCTAACGGTTCGATTGACACTTCCACATGCTATCACGTGGGCTACAAATGAAACAGAACAGGCAGCATGAGTGTCGTCTTTATCACCTGAATAACACGTGAGTGAGTGTCTGAAAAACAAACCTCTGTAATTCTTCGGCCACTCCACTACCCGAACTGTCCGTGGAGTTTAACTGATCGTCTGCGTCACAGTTTGACGCAACTACAATAGTACCCAGTTATTACCTAGAATGGTTATTGAGTCGCTTTGCAGCTATTGTTGTGTGCATGTTGCGATTCCACTCAAGATATCATAGCGTTTGTAAAGGCAATTCGAAATTTTGCTTTAGTCGAACTACCGAGTGACGTTTAACAGCTAGTCATTCTACTGACTACCAGCTGAATTGCGTAAAACGTTTCCGAGCTTTCCAATATTATGTGAAACTAATAAGTACCCAGCTGAACGTCGTAGACTAGACTCGGTTTGCCCATAGCCTTGGGATAAAAATTCGCAGCACGGATTTGAGCAGTTGGTCCTTTATTCGCTCACCGAGCTTGGAAGGTAACCTGCGAACGCAAAATCTAAGCCAGATTTTTAACTACGGCTGTCTCCTCTGTGTAGACGCTGTCTATACTGCCTCACACGTACTGGGTATTTAAAAAACCTATGGCGACGAGGTCCGGACAGACCTGTGAATTACAGTGATCAGTGAGGCAGTTTCTAGTGGAGAGGTTATATTAGTTGGGGCTATAAAAACCCACTTCCAACTCGTAACCGGAAAGAAACAATCAGCGTGATTACGCAAAATGAGGATAACACAATCGCTCATGTTTCACGGCTCAACTCGTTAAAAAGTCAAAAGCTGAAACTACTATGCATCAATAAGGGAAGTTATATAAGCACATCATCCGAGAAAATATAAAAATGATGTATATCAGCCAGCATCCACCCCTAAAGTGGTGAATTTGGAACATTTATCCATTGTTCAGCGAAATCCGAATATAGTCCACATTTTGAACGCTGCCTAGGTCAAATTGAGCGCTGACCCATGTGAGTCATCTGTTCTCCTTTAAGTGTAGGGCCGGGCGTATGTCTGAATTTTCAATTTGTTTTACTCATCAATGTAATAACTTCCGTTTATGCCGAGTGTTGGTTTAATTCACCAAGAGCAGAACTTTCTTGGCGTAAAGGAAATTGTTGATACTATCAACAGTTTTTTGTTTATCTTAATTAATACCAGTGGAATGAAGAAGGCCTTTGCTGCGGGACTGTTTATTGGAAAACCAACTGCACAGTTACAGATTGTTGGACAGGGAAACGAAACCCTCATATGCATCTTGTTTACAAAAACTGAATATACGTATTCTACTTAAATGCGTCTTCCCGGACTTTCCTGGATATTACTTGACTGTTACCAAAATGCAGGCAAATGCTACAAAGCGACTCCACAAATTCCGTAACAGATCTCGCTTTTCAAGAGACGCGAAGAGGATTTACGAGAAAACATACTACTGGCATACCTCATCAGTAGTATCCAGAGTTACACCAGTAACAACTTTGCAGTCATTACGTTACAAAGTTCCAATTTGTAGACTTCTAATTTTTCCCCTGAAAAATATCTTTAAAAGCTTTTGGAATAAAAAGCACAAGCTGTCCACGTTTTGACCGATTTTGGCACAATACCATACACTTTTGATCACTTTTATCTCCTCAGGAACTGGCTTCTAATCAATCCACTGTCGATACCCTAAGAAAGCAGATAGAGAAGGAGACACTGAAGAAGGCCGACTTGGAAAATAAAATTAACAAAGAGTTACAGATCTCGCTTTCAAGAGACGCGAAGAGGATTTACGAGAAAACATACTACTGGCATACCTCATCAGTAGTATCCAGAGTTACACCAGTAACAACTTTGCAGTCATTACGTTACAAAGTTCCAATTTGTAGACTTCTAATTTTTCCCCTGAAAAATATCTTTAAAAGCTTTTGGAATAAAAAGCACAAGCTGTCCACGTTTTGACCGATTTTGGCACAATACCATACACTTTTGATCACTTTTATCTCCTCAGGAACTGGCTTCTAATCAATCCACTGTCGATACCCTAAGAAAGCAGATAGAGAAGGAGACACTGAAGAAGGCCGACTTGGAAAATAAAATTAACAAAGAGTTACGTAACAGGCTCACGGCGAAAAAATCAATGCAATATGTGAATAAGCTGAACGTAACTGTTCAAGATCAAAGTCGGGAGCTCATCACGCAGGTGAGTTGTTGCAATGCTCTTTGTACAACAGTTCAGCTTTCGCCTTCTCAAGGTGTTTAACTACGCTGCTCTCTCCAGTGGAGACCACGTATCCAGTGTGCACTAGAGCTCCATTTGAAGACTGTATTCCGCATTAATGATTGCTGAGTTTTCGTCTACTTTGGGAAGATTTAACTCCTTACACAGAGTCCGGTAAAGTATGACCCAACCGAAAAGAATGAAGAATTTCCTGAAGAGTCTCAGTGCTCTCGGTGTAGTTCACTACATAACTACCTTAGGTAAGATTGCGTGCTTGATGAAAAATGGAGTTGAAAGGTGGTGTTGGCGGAGGTCATACCGTCAGTGTACCTAGATTGTCTTATTGACATTTGAACATGTGGGCCATTCGGATATTTATAATGGCTAGCATTGGACTCATTTCTCTTATTTCTTTCCATTCCACGGCTTTATGTTACTCAAATAATACTGCTCTACAGCAGAGAAACATTAGTGTTTTAGAGTACAATCGCTGTTATAAACTGTAGGGATGAACATGATTCCTCCACTTTGCAGTGAAGCGAAAATTGTTTAATTAGTGTGGGGTTAAGTTAACCTGAAAACTCAATGTGGGCAAAACATTCGTCATAGAAGTGAGGTTACATGAGGAACGCTTATATGTGCTCTTATAGCAGATGCAACTACTCAGTTATCCGACAGTGGCGCAACACAATAATGGAAGCAATGGGTTATCGGTCAATAATGAAGGACTAGTTTACATAGGGGATCATAATTCTGATTTCCGACGCCGTTTTATTTATTTTAATTGCATTCGGTGGCTCAAACCTACTTCAATGAAATCATCAGTATCAAAAGTGTTCGCTGAAGCTGTAGTGTTTAAAATAGAGCGCATGATTCTACCAATCCGCGATTCAAAATTGTGGATCCTCCGGATGGATGACATTTTTGTCACTGTCACTAAACTCAGTACACGATACACACGAATTGTTCAAAGCCAGATTTGAAGATATCAAACCTAAAATGTAACTAGAAAGGAACGACTGTTTAGGTGGACAAGAAGGTGGGTTGAAGCATAGGAACGGCGAGCTGATACAGACGGCACAAATACCGAACGGCAATAGCAACCATTCAATGAGTCGCAAGAAGCGCGGAGAAGACGAGCGGAGAAACGCTGCACCACCACAAAACTGAGAAAAAGGGAGAACTTCATCTTCTAGAATATTTAAAAACAATGAATATACAAGTAATTCTGTCAAAAGGATACCAAAGCATAAGACTTTTCAGCAGAGACAATGGTGAAAAAGAAATGGCAGAGGAATATTTTCAAAACAATGTTGAACTGACAGTAAAACTATTATATCACAATGGGATCCTTTCAGTCCAAAAACCAAGTACTTCTTTAAAAAAGCTGATCTTAGGTTTCATAGAAAACTGACAAAACCCAGTAACAACCAGAGCAGGTTCTATGCTCGGAAAACTTGTAGGAACATATGTGATCGTATAAAAAAGACGTTACTACTTACGAATTGTCGCCATACACGAAGAAACAGGACACAAATGTAACCTCGAAAACGCGAAAATATTTGCACATTGTGACAACAAAAACAGAATAGAGCGGACTATGACAATAGAACGTCAGCTCCAGGCATGATACCACACAGGCCGACATACCGCTACGTTATGCTGTGGTGAAAAACGTTGTGTGCCACAGGACTTTGCAATTTTATTGAAGGGGTTCTCTGCTCAGAGTTCCTATGAAGCCCTGAATTTCTGGCCAAGCCAAAGTCCCCACACTCTTATTCGTCTTCACGTGAAATAGATATGGGTTGTCGAAGATACCCTTCTACTGGATCTAGTTTTAAGCATAATTGCCTGAAATGTATAGAACCACCGTCTGGTATCGGGTTAACTTATTTCATGTGTATTTAATGCAATACAAAAAGAAAGAGATCAATTTGAATATATTGACGTCCAACTAGCCCATCTAGCCACTGAACACTCTTGTTAAAAGCATTTTTCAAATTACTGCGATACACAATTATCTTAACGCAGATTACCCAACTGGAAAATCAAATCGCTAGGGACGATTTGGCTACGGCGGTGAAAAAAGCGGAAAACCAGAGAATAAAGGAGAAAATTCAAGAAGTCGAGCGAGAAATTCAAGAACGCAACGGGCTAATTAACAAGTTGGAAGCTGAGATCCATCATGCCACTGTCATGGTGGAACGAAAACAAGGTGCCATAGATCTACTGAACAAAAAACTTGACCGTCTCTTGCAAGAATCCGGGGTAAGTATGGACCATTTTACTGTTTTATGACGAAAAACAGGTCAATGTCCTCTTGTCATAAACTTACACCACTTCCGAATGTTATTTAGTATCTCACCATGGTTATTGCTTTCATTAACGGCAGTTGCATCTGCACACTGAATGAGTTTACATTGACGATCTGGTTACATTAGTCAAAGGAGTCCAGCACACATATTCAACAGCTACACTATCGATCTCATCGGTCACAGCCTTTGTAGACTCCGGCGATATTCTCAAAGTCAGTGCTGCTAACCTAGTTCAGTAACTGGTGATACAATGAAAATAGCAACGCAACTTACATCCGTAAGCTATGGATTGAACTAATATTTTCGAACGACAAGTGTTCGAGGGTTCCATTCCTTGCATAATCCTTGAATTCATCTGTCACTCACTCGGGACAAAACTTGCTCCAACAGCTCACCATCAATGAGAATCTAAGGCTAAACGCTAGCAAGCGACTGTGTTGGTCTTTTCACAATGGCCCGTAAGGTGAAGAGATTACCTATATCAGGGACTGATGTCATACACAAATTTGAATCCCGTGCATGGGAGATGCAGCAGTGAGTGGCCTTTTCAGTTTTTGCCGTGATCACTATTCCTTGAAGTAATCTTTTCATTTCTAGGGTGTGGAAATGGGACCACTGGGGGCGATGATTGCCAACCTAACGAAAGCTGTCAACGCAAAACAAGAGGAGATTGGCGAACTGGAACAGCAATGGCTGAAAGAGCAAAATGAATTAGTGCGTCAGATGAACGAGCGTGACAATTTAACAAAGATGGTGGAACGGCTGCGAAAACAGTTGACTATCCTGGCTCAAAAAAAGCTGAGAATGGATAGTGAGTGAAAAGTGTCATATACCTTAGATTGTCAACAACTCTATTTCGTGGACCGACTGCACCCTATTCCGCCACGTTGAGCTTCAAGGTACAAACTTTTCAAGGGTTTTACACTTGAAGTTTACTTATACACTTCTTTGTCGGACTCAGAGAGTAACTAGTTAGTCCAACTGCATCAGCCCTCATGGAACATTTGTGAATGAAATTACATTTCGTTTGAAAAACGCAGCTTCATCCTCCAGTACATGGTTGTCACCCCGCTTCCAAACCGGTCATTCTATCTTGGTGAAATGTACCTTTTCTAAGGTTACTTTACCAGCTATGCGCCACCAACGACTTAGGAGGACTGTTTCGCCTACATTAATGACTCCATACGTTTTGTTCGGTTCCATTTCCAATCCCCACGTGAGCTCTACAAACCATCTCAAAAAGACCGTACGCACTGTGTTAGCGCACGACAACTAGATTCACGTCTATGCGTACTTTATTGAACAGTATGCTTGACATTGTGCCTCATGTGACCCAATTTCACCCGTCCATTGGCTTAGTCGACCGTGTTCTGCTTCAGACTACCTGTGCTCATCAATTTGACTATCCCGTTTTTCTCTCAAGCCGTTTGCACTCATCAAATAATGACATTTCCTTAAGACCAGTTGAAGTTTTCCGACTCTCGCCAATACTACCGGTTTTGAGGAGGCATCAGTCGCACATATACAGTGAAATTACACAAATACTGTGGAAAGTCAATATGACTCACATTCCGATGTTACTGAATACATGGACCAAACTAAGGAACCCGCATTAATGAGATCCGCTGAACTCAGTTAAGATGAAGAGCGGGTATCAACAAGTGAAATACAAAGTCATTCCAAGATAAATATATTTAACTACTCGTTTGACTGTTTCGTTCTCCCCTATGAGGGTCCAAATGAATGTCGAGTACACGAAGCTGCATTTTAGAAAAAACGTGAAGAAGCGACATTTATTTCAGCCTGAGGTTTTGCTTAAGTATGAGTTCATCCTTCTGAAGGGCTCATCTGAACACATGTGAGAAGCTAATAGCAAGCGAAATTTTCTCTGGACTAGGATGTGATCTTTGGGTCTTCTCGACAGCGAAAAACTTCAGCTAACAAAGAAGTCATTCTCTCAGGTGACTAGTATGTGAAAAATCTTATTGCCTTGCTTGCCTTTCAACCGTTTGAGTACTTCTGCTGATTCTATCCTGAAGACCATTGGGATGAAGATGTGTTTTTCTCAGGTAATCCTCAGGAAATCATACTGGTTTTTTGAAAAGCCTTGTAGCGGTTTAACATAGGATGTTGGACAGCTTTGAATGTATTTACTTTGCCACACTTTATGCCGTAAGTTGAAGGAGGCTGAAAAGCCTGGCACACCAAATCAGCGCACCACCGACACACCTTGCTGACATTTAATTTTTCGTAACCCCATTTTTAAATCTATTTACCCCCCATTAGTTCGAGCCGTTACAAACCTAGGATAAACAAAACGCAATTTTAATTTTCGAGCCATAATTGACGATTACCTGCTGCGTCACACCTGAGACTGATAAGCATGTGCTCAATACAATGCTAAAGGAACACGGGGGTTATGCTAGTGTTGCGCAATTTTTAAAGCAACCAAATTGGTGGACGATTTCCATTTGGATTTCCCGGCTTTGAGACCTATTCAACTGCCCACCATTAGTGTTCTGTCCGCTGTGTTCAGTCAAAAACTGTGACAAGCACGAAAGCCAAAGAGGCGTGCAGTGGATGATGATGATGGCAGTTGATAAATGTGCGTTGGACGTTGACAAATAGATTTTTAATCGAATAAGTCAGAAATATATGGACACCATTTGGTTCCCGTTAAATTCCACAATTTCTCTGCAGTTCATTGGCATCCGGTGAATGGATGCTCGATGGAGGGTACTGTGATGGATCGAGAACTAGCTGAATGTCGCAAACATTGTTTGTCCACTTTACTCAGTATCGAGTTTCTTTGCAAACCCACTGGGGGAATGGTGCAATTTGGTTTGCGATCATGAAACTGAGTGATTTCACCAGTATGCCCCCCCGCACACAAACGGAACCATTTAGAATAGTAAATTGTTTTAATACCAGGCCGACAGGACATACTTGGAAAGCGGGTAATGGATGACCGGAGGGTTCAGGTTATGGTCCCAAAGGAAACAATTTTTGTGAATCGTTCGAAACAAGCCAAGCTAAAGAGCCTTGGAAGTGGAATATACGACCAAAATTACGTAAAATATTGGTCAGTGAAATGGGTGCGGGTTGGCATTTTAACACTTTGATGCTTCTGTTGCATTTTAAAAGTGCCGTAAGAGTTTTTGTCGTAACAATATCCATTGGTATAAAGATTTCTCGATAAAGAGAACAACACTAGGCGAATGACGCTGCGACGCTTCAAATACCACCCATTTGTTCACTTCAACCCACAGACGAAATTGCAATACAGGAACGAGAAAAAGCCGAATTAGAGCGGGAACTAAAGCATCTGCAGAACGACACTGGCAGGCTGAATGGGTTGATTGCCAAAGAAAAGGCGGTTGGAGAAAACCTGACTAATGAGAATAAACTGGCCGAAACGGATTTCGTGCGTATGCTTCGTGAAAAGGAGATGGAGGTGGCAGAACTTCAGGGTAAATTGGACGAGTTAAAACAAGAACGAGAAGATATGCTCAACGAATTGGTTGAAGTGGAGTACGTTCTTTTACAAGAATTAAACGCATTGCGTTCAACTCGAGTAATGATGCCAGGAGATGGATCTCTCCGCATGGCTCAATATCCATAAAAAGCAGTTACTATTGTTATGTTGTGTAAACGAATGCAGTTTGACTCCGGTATTTATTATTGACATATTCCAGTCCTTAATACCCAAGATTATTATAAAAACGTCACACTAGTTTATTCCAGTGGGCGTATCGCCATAGAAATTAACGCCATTTATTCTGTGGTAATAAAAAGACTATTCTCACATTTCAGAGTTAAATCACTATTTGACACTTAGGTGACTTGGATATGCCGTCTGAAGTAGCTTCTAGATGTTTCGGAATTGATGACTTATAAGGCTTCAGAGTTTATGATTGCGGTTGGCAACATTTCTATTCGGGCCTAGCAAGCTATAAACTTTGAATTTCTAGATGAAATATCTCTGGAGACAGAATACTGCCTTTTACTGACACACCGCAAAGCTTACATCTCAGGTGCACACTGACGATGTGAGTTAGTGTACAACACGCCGCATGCATTTTGCGGTGTATATCACGAAACACCATTGGAAAAATACGCAAAATGAACAACAGTATCCATCATTAGAATGCGCGAACCGACTCACCCATCAGAGTAGTTTAAACGATATGACGTATCGGTTCTGTTTGTAATTTCGGCTTCCACCTTCCCGTATCAGTAGATTGAGTAAACTACGGTATTTTACAGCTTAAGGTCCTGTGGAACGCAGCCGCCAGACCGATGCAGCGTCCACTTTCATCAAAATAAAGGACTCTAGATAAAGCCGGTGTCAGTCGTACACTCACCTCCGAACCTGAATTTGTATTTTGGTTTGCTGAACCCAAGCTGGGGCGTGTTTCATTGTTGGAGTCGAAGTTGCTTTTCATTCCTATCAAGGCGGCTGAGTGTTAATAATTAAAACGATACATAAGATTGCGGATGATGTACCGAAGTAATGGAACCTCCACAACAGAGGTATAGCTGCCCACTGGTTCGACAGTGTCCTTGGATCGCTTATTAGCCGAGGTCGAACGGCGCTCTATCAGCCCACTAATGTCGTATCCTCTGCATTTCAAAACCGTGAAATCTGTTTTTGGGACCAAACAGATCCGCACCTTTTTAACCTGAAGAATGTGTTCATTTAAAAATTCCAGTGCTATTCATTTGAGTGAACTACCCTCGGGATCGCTTGTATCTTTCATTCAACTTCTTTTTGAGCTATCCAGTAGCGTTCTTAGTAAACATGCCATAGCGCTTCGGCACAAAACTTCCTGGATGGAGGTACTGATAGGTCCGATTGTGCTACTGATGGACTGTTTCACGAAGTGCTTCATCTGGATGGGCCAGCTGGGTAATGAGAAAGGCAATTTTGTCATTCATCTAGTGTTAAGGTGTTAACTTTATATTTGGATGGGTGGTGGTAAGATCTTGGAAGAGCTCCGATACTTTTTGCACTTATGTTGTTACAATTAAATCTTCATCGATCCGTCCGTCTTCAGCTTTCTTAGGTTCAACTGTGTAGCCAACTTGCTCTTAGAATTTGGCATGGATAGATCAGCTAGGACAGGGACAAGCGAGCTTCTGAAGGCGACTTCTTCAAACTTTCCGTGTCTCCGACCCTGGAACTCGGAAGCAATATCATGCACAAATGGGAAAACTTCTTCTCCTCTGTTGTTTTTATTCTACAGTTAATATCAATTGCATGAAAAAAAGCCATACGTGATTTAGGCGGTCTCACCCTGAACAAGGATGTAATGCCTAAAACCTGTCCAACCTTGAACATTCAATGGAAACTAAATCTCAGATGTAGGTTTCAGTGTTTGTACCAACCATTTTGTTAGTTTTGAGGAGAGCTTCCATCAGTAGGATGGACCTAAGGAGAATGTTTTGCTTGTGCAGTATAGTAAGACTATGGGGTTGCGATAGCAGTTATCTCAGCTTCAAGAAGTTGGCCCTTGTTTTGGAGGCCAATCGGTCATCTACTAGGGACTGCAACTCTGGAGACAACTTTCCCAAAATCACACCTTCAGAACCTTGTAAGGTCACCCAGATTTGATTCGACAGCGGCGTTTCGCACCGTGACCACCAACGATAAGGTGTTGTAGTTTTGTAGATCGATTTCTACCGGAACATGGCAATCATATATGAAGAAACTGGTCATAACGCTGGCACTCGCGCCGTGATTGGCATGTTTTCAAGATCCCGAAAATTAAGACGCATATTCAGTTTAATCTATTTACTTCATATTTTTTATGTATATACCAGAATTATAAAGCGAAATATATCCGGTGCGTCGTGCACCATCCCATTCCCCAGTTCTCTCTTCATGTTTGTGACGGACAAGTCGTATTTAATGCTTTTCAAAAAGTTATCAACATTGTTGTTAGCGAAGCAAATGTAATCTGGTTTTCAGCTTCCCAGTAATAGGTCATTTAATCGAAATCGTTTTCTATTTGACTCCTAGACGCACTATTATGCTCTGGGAGAAGAAAGTTCAACTATGTGAGGAAACGAAGGATGCCGTTGAATGTCGTCTTGGACAAGGCGAAATGAGTGTGATGAGACATGAGATTCACCGAATGGAAGTCAGGAAGAGCTCACTATTAAATCAGCAGGAGAAACTTTTACAAGCTTTGGAGCGGTCCGTGGCCAAGTAAGTCTTCAGTGAATTTGTGGTTTTCAATGTGCTTTCAGTTAGAAGAACTATTATCTCCCCAATCTTTGCGTGGCCTTCGTGCAACGCGTCACGTGATGTCGCCTTGTTTGCGGCCCTGTGAATCTTTCATAAAGTGTTGGAATATTTCAGCTTGTTATTCTAGTCCTTTTGTGACTGTGTGTAAATCAGTGCTGATTCCACCTAACCAGAAGTCGCTAGGCGAATACCTTAATGATCTAGCAAAATCAGCTAGGATGCTCAGTCAGTCATCTACATATCATTTGAAAAATATGGGTATACGTCCCGCACCTAGCTGACCAAGAATTTCCTCTACTCCATCATCATTAAACAAAAACAACCCTCGTCTGTTCATGCGTACTTTAAGAGAATTGTACTAGTGAAATGAAGAAGGCTTTTGCTGCGGAGATATTTATTAGGAAATGCCAACTGACCGGTTACAGACCATTGGACAGGGAAGCAAAACTCATATGCATCTTATTTACAAAAACTGGACATCTTTCTCCTCCTGAACGCGTCTTCTTGAACGTTTCTGGATATTCATTGACTCCAATCATTCATTGCTCAAATCCAAGCAAATGTTACAAAACGACTCCACAAATTCCACAACACTAGCTCTGCTGGTTACGGATTTATGAGGTTGCCAAGGCAAGAAGAAATTAAGTGCAAGTAGTGTGTTGCTGAATTATATGGGGGTTAGAAAAGAAGGCGAAAGACGGAAAGTTCGAATAACCTACAGCTAAGTCCTTCAAGTTGCCTTGCGGGATGGGAAAAGTCGTAAAATCTGAATTGTTAAAAAGTATGATAGGAAACGTATTTGTTCACTACAGCATTTGAATGGTTTATCATAAGTGCCTTATTGATGTGTTCCCAGTTTTTCAGTGACTGATCAGCAAAACCACGTTTGGCGGCAAAACCTGCCTAATTCATCACTGTGTTTCCACCAAGATGCCAACTACTATTGGGGCAATCGTGCAAGTGATGCAGTCCGTCATCAGTTCCCACAGTGTGACCTTACGATAGGCTCAAAATGACTGAATCCAGATACAGAAACATATAAAATCGCAGTTTGGCCTTTCATCAACCCAATGGATCGATATAAGTCTACATGCACTCATACGATGTCTCTGATTGGCCACTCGAAATGTCATCACACCTATTGTGGCTCATCTCTGAGAAATACTGACAGATCTGAATTCCAAAGGAATTCTATAACCTCAAACGGTAAACCTGGTGAGCAGTTAAGAAACCGGGGTGAATGCATAACTACATGTAATACTGAATTCTGCACATAAACCGCCTCAAACCTAAAGACTCATCTTCAACGGAAGAGTACTTTACTGTACAAAGCCAAGCTTTCTTGCGTATTACTTCAAACGGTTTCGTCGTCCTTTTCCTTGCGGTGTTTTACTCCAGCAGTTTGTTTTTCATGGCTTTCTAGATGCTACTGCGATGCAAGCAAAACCTCAAGGTACAAAGCACAGCGTTTCACTTTGTTTAGAGCAAATATTTGGAAGAAATGGAATGAAAAACATTTAAACTTTATGTATATTACTTTGAGGTGTGATTTATAGCGAAGGCACTTGTACCGTTAGTTTCTGTCCAGATTATCCGGTTGAGCACTTAGAGATACAGTCACTTCATAATGCTCGTGATAGGCCAGCGTCATACCTGAGACAATAAATGCTGTCATGGCAACGGCTTTCCGTGACACTGTGTAAGCGTCTTATCAATAAAACAATACCAACTGAATCAGAAAAGCTGCTTTTGCCGAAAATTTGGTGAATTCCGACAGTATTTAGTCCATTGTTACAGGAGATCAAGCTAAAACCGCTCAGTGATATATTCTCAATGGAGAAATTCATCATGAAGGATGAATTCGTTTTTTCGTACTTTACGCTGAATTTCCTTAGTCAGAACTTTAAGAAAAGTACAATGTGCTACCAGAAAGTAATCATCAACTTGAAGGTGACTAACCATTAGATCAACTCAAACCACAGCGGAAAATGGCATTGGGAAACCTAGCCATGTGCTGTCACAAAATGTTTTTTTCGGTTTACCCCACTCAGCTCAGGTGCCTTAAAGTTGAACACAACCGGATTTAAAATTCATACCGGAGGTTTGTTTTCAACAGCGAGCCTGAAAGCAAAGCGTCTGCTATTATGAAGCATCAAGGGCTAGTATGTATGGAATCAAAAGAACACCCCGTTCTAGATTACTAGTTCTCTTGGTAGTTAGTCAGTAGCCTAAGTTGGGTAACGTAGAACACGGATATTTGAAAGAACAACACAATTTATTTTTGCGAATTGCGTAGCGTGTCTGTAGGTCTGCTGGTTTAGATTCTACGCAGTTTGCTTTCCAGTGAGGCCTCTGACGGGTTTGAATAGATCCACTTTGAAGACTTGAGTTAAACAACAGCGTCCTGAGTATGGAAAACTACCAGTACTAAAACCTAGGAATGAACTACTACCCAACACTCTAAATATCCATTTTCAAGCTCACAATATTTTGACTGGGTTGTCGGCTCTTGCTTACTCGACAGCAAATCTGCCACATGTGGTCAGAAATGTTTCAACGAGGGTCAAATGACAATAGTAAATTGGTCACTATGTCACTGTTCTTTGTTGTCCTTGGCCTCAAGTTATTCCACACATCATAACTGCTTAGTGTGTGTGAGTATGTGCCAGCTCTTGTGTTACTGCACTTACTCAATTGTTACTTCCGAGATACTAAACAAAATCAATATAATAGTTTTCCAAAACTAACACAAAACATGCCAGGAAAACAGTATTTACATAATTTGACTCAGTTTATTTGCATCCGGAACTTATTTTCACAGAAATTTCGGCCCCAAAAATTCCAGTCTGGCGTTGAAGCACGTCATTTGGTTCTGAACAATTCAGGCCGTAAAGGTTTCCGCCCCGAGTTTTACATAATGAAGTTTGAGTCCGTAAATGAGCCACGGACTACTCATTCCAGTAACCACTCATCTCTCTCAAGTTAATTATATTACATTGTCGTCGGTGATATCTCCTCATTGTCAGAATACATTTGTTTAGCACAGTGTGTCGTAATACTGGTACCCCGAGTGGATTTTGTGAGGGTTGATCAGATGACCGTTTCTCTATTCACCAAGTTTGGCAATGGTCTGCAAATATTTCGTCCACAGTCGAGGAGACATCGTCATTGCGCGGTTGATTGGGTATTTCTTCTTCCTTGAGCTCCGCCTATATAGTTTTGGAAAGTATCTAATATCCTCTCACGTGGTTGTTCAATCAGTATATACCTCATCCGTAATATTATTTGCCCGCTTGCAATTTGCGTTGCGTTGTGGTCTGTATATCTTTTATTCCTCCAGATGGTTGAAAAGCTTCTCTGGGGTACTTCAATTTCACTTGCGATTTGTCTGTTTCACGGTCTTTGTTTCGCCATGGTCTTTCTTACTTAAGCTTGGTTGATCTTAATGGCGATTTCTATTTTGTTGAAGCGCCTGGAGCAGTTCAGTCGAAAACTACGTCTGGTATCCGGGCCGGAAGCTGTCGACGGGTAGACAGACACATAATTCTTTGGCTCGTAATTAAGGTTCAAATTTCTAGCACAGCATTTTGACCTATGCCGGCTCGATTGTTCTGATGCAACCCTTTGTCCTGCAAACTCCTGCGAATGCACTGAATGAAAATATCCTGTGACTGTTCGTTCTCCTATGTGCCTGCGCATAATTATCTGCAAATTTTCTCGTCAAAGGTGGCAGCCTTTCCGACAGGTCCAGTGATTTTAGGTACAGCAAAGATTTTATCCTTCAATGCATCTTCATATTGAGGGAACGTACTATGTAGCTTATATTTCTCCTTCCCTAGAGCAAACTTTTTCCTCGCTGGACTAATTTCGTTCAATTATGCCACACCTCTTTTGGGACAGAAATACCGCGTTCTCAAGCTCTATTTTTTTCAGCTTTTTTTTGCCTGAACAACTTGAAGATACAAACCAAGATGTGATTCATCATTCTCGCTTGCTTCAAGTCAATGATTTACAAGGACAGATAGTGTGATGGTTAGAGCTAAAGTTTGGTAGGGAAACTCATCGTAAGCTTTCTCAGTCTCTACAGCGTTCAAGTCTGACCAAGTAAGAAGTAACAGTTGAGCTACGAGTGCCATCAGAATACCACTGATTTTGTCATTAGAACTTTTAAAAACTCAAAATTATTTCTTTAGTGACCTTTTACATGTTCTAGCTGACAAGGGAACTAAACTCTAAAACTGATGAGAAAACTGTGGATGGCTTAGTAACTGCAGAGCCAGGCTACTCAGACAGTATTCTACAAGATCATTACGAGCACCGTAGTAGCCAATGGTGTAATAAGCCAAATGTTCGAGCTAATATATCAGTAAAATAATTGCTGCATCGGCTGGTGGCTACAAAACTGTTAGTTTGATTGATAGAACCACCTCTGCCTGCAGAGTTTTCTGAATAAGCTATTTTGTGAGCACATCGGTTTCCTCTACGAGTGAACATTAATGAATGGTGTTGTATATTGTACAGACGCGAACTTATTGTGGCGCAATCTGAAACACAAAGACACCAGCAAAACAGAGCCAATCTCCGCATCACAGCACAGCGACATCTCGAAGAACTGAAGAAAAAGGTCAAGGGTACCAAGCAGGTGAGCCTTCTCCATAACTGGCAGTCTGGATCCAAGTTGACATAAAACTCATTGGATCATGTTGGTCAGTTGGTCATGTTGGTCAGTCAAACAAACGTTTTTAAAGTGCCGTATCACTAGAGTGACTCCTGTACTACCATTCCGTTTCTACTTTACAGCAGACCCTCCAACTGGATTTGTTCTCTTCATCTTGGCTCTTGGCACGCATAAAATATCCTGTTAGATGAACTTACTTTCATCCACCAATTTGTCGCCAGTACGTCACCGGCTTTATATAGCCCCATCCAAAGTGCATATACTTAACTTATAGAACTTTAGTGACCTTACGGAAGGAATACTCCCGGATGTAGTCCTCCAAAAACCAAGTCACCTTACATTAGCAACCCATAGTTACGGGGTAACTGTGCCAGTTTTATTGGTTAAAGTCCACTTGTTAACAAGGTTGAAATGGTTAGTAATATAGACTTAATGAAAACTCAGAGCGGTCCTTATGACCTTCACCTGTGCCCTTGTTATCGGAGAGGCCAGTTAACATGAGGCCATCTACCTTGAATCAGCATTGTTTTAGATTGACTGATGTTATTTTTGTTAACCTATGTTATTGAGCGTTTAACGATCTGATTACACTACCGTCCTCAGGACCTACACAGTCTGTCTCGAACGAATGGCATTTAAACTCATCAGGATTTACTAAAAATCTTACCCTTGATAATTGTTGCACCATTTCTGATTGCGTCTACCAGAGAGGTATTCGCAGCGCAGTCAAAAATGGGATTGAAAGTTTATTAATACTACGAATGAAAATAAGCCACAAACCGGGGAATGGTGTTTTTAAATTACACTTTTTCAGTGAACTTTACACAGATTCATAGAGGAGAACGTCGGTAGCTCAGGTAGCGTAGATGGTCGTTGGCTTGTTCGCTGAACTGGGCAATTTGGTTGCAAACGTTTCATCACCAATCGAGGTGACATCATCAGTGCGTAGTTGTGCGTAGCGGTGGGTAAGTGGTTGTGCATTCAGTAGTGTTACGTGTGTGTTGATATACGTGCTGGTAGCCGGGGATGACCTTTGACCGCGATTAGTTATTCTGTCGGGCGGTTCCATTGGTTGTTCTTTTTATCCCGTGTCCTCATTCGCCGATGCCCACGTGACTTTTCAACTTGGCATCCCTCGCCGTCGTAGTCTAGTCGATGTTGGAGTGACCTCTGTCCTTCCGAGTTCCGGTTGTCACCTTTATTGATTTGACTCCGAGGAGTTCCTTGTTTCTTCGTTTGTGAATCCATTATTCGAAGAAACAAGGAACGAAGAAACAAGGAACTCCTCGGAGTCAAATCAATAAAGGTGACAACCGGAACTCGGAAGGACAGAGGTCACTCCAACATCGACTAGACTACGACGGCGAGGGATGCCAAGTTGAAAAGTCACGTGGGCATCGGCGAATGAGGACACGGGATAAAAAGAACAACCAATGGAACCGCCCGACAGAATAACTAATCGCGGTCAAAGGTCATCCCCGGCTACCAGCACGTATATCAACACACACGTAACACTACTGAATGCACAACCACTTACCCACCGCTACGCACAACTACGCACTGATGATGTCACCTCGATTGGTGATGAAACGTTTGCAACCAAATTGCCCAGTTCAGCGAACAAGCCAACGACCAAACAGATCCATTTTTTCGAGTGACCGTAGGGACCAGTGTAAAGTGAATGAGGGAGATTTCACAGATAAGAGACAATGCATCCAAAATTACTGGGATCCATAGTCAGTAATGTGCTGCACTCTAATCTCGGATAAGAAGTCCATTCATGGTGAACCCAACACACGACCGGTACAGCAGTGACCTCAAAGCAGCCTATTAGGGTAACAATGAAAAAAGGCGCTAGCTGAGAAGTGACCAGATGTTTATCTTTGGCTCCAATATCAAATTTCAATTTATTTCCAAGCTAAGTGTGATGTATGTGGGAAAAACTTCTGTAAAAAATCAGACCTGTAGAATCTAGAGTTGGAAGATTCATGTGTAATTCATGTAATAACTTTATGAGGCAACTATGGATAACTCCACATTATTGGACGTCTTAAAAAGCACGCATTCCGAATTTACGTTCCACTTCAACCACTCCGTTATTTAAAAAATTTCATAGACGTTAGATTTTCATTTTATAGTTAGCACATCGGACGATGCATTGACAGTTATGGATAACGAAAATTAAGTGTAATGCTGAGGAACGGAGCGACAGGCTGATGCAGAAATGCATATTTCTGGACTGAAACTGTTCTGAGGACAAGTTGAGGCGGTTCCTAAAACAAATGTTCCTAAAACTTTTGTCACGCATTATAATTAACAGTTCTCAACTAGTAATCACCTGCACGATCTCAGTGTGTATGTGCAATAATGGTTCATGTTTAATGGAAACAGAAGCCATTCTTTTTTCTTTTTGCCGGACATCAAGTGCCGGTCGTTTTACATGTACGTTTACCGATCTTGATTTAATCCAATAATTATAGTTGGCGAATAACTGCAATACGGAAATCAAAGAACTGGAGGAGAAACTGGTGGAATTGGAACAAGAATTGTTTTCGAAACGCCAGGATTTCGAAAGTGAGCAGAAACTAATGGATGAACTCACTGAGAAATTGCAGTGTCTTGCTAACGACAAACAAATGGTGAGGATTGTTGTCTGCAAATCTGGAACTGCCAGTAATGGGAACAATGTCCACAGTATTGTGTGAAAATATCTTGACCGTGTAAACATTTTTGTGCACTTTTTGGACAAGTGCTTTCCGGTTTGATGACAGTTGAAGTAACCTGAATCCTGAAAGCAACATGACAACGAGCCAAAAATGAGCTAATCGTCGGAGTGAATATTTAGCTCTACGAAAAATAGTGATCCACAGTGGAACGCAAACTCAGTTGAAAATATGCGCGGTAAAATTTGCTACATGTTTTCTCACATAATGGATGAGAAATCTTATACCCCTAATGTGTAACCCAGACCTGTATTTCTAAGGTTCCAAGGTCCTAACCTTTTCACGGGGAAATCTCAATATAACTGTCATAATTGTGTAATGAGTGTGTAGGAGTGTGCTGAATGAAATCCGCACTATGTATTCAGAGGGGTGCAATCCTTGGAAAGAAGTCGGAAGTGTCCGTCACTTCTCAGGACGTCCTAACCGGATGCCACCTTTGAATTATCAAAGACACTATGTAGGGTGTCTATTCGAAAATCATGAGAATTCTGACAGGTCAAACAATTGAAAACCTTGGGAAGCCTTAATGTGAGATATAAGTATCTTTTTCACTTCTTTCTTTCTGTGGTAGAGCCACCGTCTTAAGAAATCTTCAAATATTTATTGGAAAGAACTCTGTCGATTAACAAAACATTTTCGACAAATTTATGTTTACTCGGAAATCTCGCTTTTCGCTAGGCAGTTACATTCGGTCTTAATTTTTATGCGTAAAACACCACACTGACAACACTATCTATTTTCTCCAAGCTCTTCTGGAACGATGACTCCTCAATTGTTTTCTAAACATTTTCCAAGTGATTAAGAACACTAACGGTTTTAGGCCGACTGACAGAAAAGCGGGTTGACAGCTGATGGTGATCATAAGACAACCACAACGACAATGACTATGACAGTAGCTGTGACGATGATCCTGATGATGGGTGCTTAGCAATCGGAGTTTTGTGATCTACTCCCAAGTGACCCAATCTTTAAAGTGGGAGATTTTTGGAAACTGAATCCTGAATTCATCAGATACTGTTGTATGTGCTGTCCAGACTTTCACCCTTGTGTGCTGTAAACGATTGCTGCAGCCAAACTCAAAACGATATTGTCTCCCATAGAGAAACAACTCCTCATGAAAAAATATCACACTTTCTGGTTCATGTGTCGGCTAGTTTACTATCCAAAGTAGAAAAATTTAGTGAGCTGCCGTGTGGTTTTTCATAAGGCTTTTAAATGGGCCATGTCATAATAAATATTGACAGGCTATCCTTCATCATATACACTGACTAGACGTAGTTCGTTAGGCAACAATGTGCGCAGAGTATCATTCAGTGGAGGAAGACACGGAGCGAAGTTTTATCGAACTTGACCAGACTGATTTTTAAGGGATATTTCTATTTGTTGAGCTATTTATTCATTGTGACCACTGAACTGTAGTACTTGATGCTAAATTGCCGTTTCCTGGTTCTAACCGAAGTTAAGGCGTGTAGTACAAATGAAGCTAGTAAAATCGGGGTAATTTAGCTGGTAAGCTACATCTGCACCGCGCACCAACAAGTAGAAAAAATTCCTTGTTTCAATCAGCTAACGTGCTTTTGAGCCCAAACCAAAAACACTCGCGTGATTATGATCTTTGTAACAAAGTTCCCGGGCACCGGGTATTATCTGGTCTTCTTCTACTCCTGACGTATATGTAGTCGTAGCATATGATATCATCTAACTCACCATAATGTTGAGCCTTTTATTGAATGGCTTTTATCCTATTCCTTGGTGCCATATCTGATGCCTGAATTAGTTCACTGGGTGCTGATCAGGTAGCAGCTGATCTGCTCTCTTCGCCTAGGAATGGGCTTGCAAGATATTTGTTGCCACATCTATGCACTGGTGATTTTTCAGAGTATAGTGACGGAACTTTCACAGTTAGCTTCTAAGGTGGGCGAACGGATCAGCTTTTACATGAGTGATAACTGATCATATGTTATAAGGTGAAAAATGCACTGGCTGGCATCTTCAGTTCTCCGTAAACACTCTCAAGAGCACGCAATATCGGATTAAATTAAGACGCTTTTTACGTCTCCTCTTCTTAACAGTACGTTTTCCAGTTGCAACTAAAGCAACACGAAACTGTCTACTGGGAGCAGGTTAATGAAGGACGATATCGGCGTCTGTGCAATTCCACTAGTGCCTTGGTCGCTGAATCGGCACGACAGTACAATCGGATCCGCACACTTCTCATGGTGATCGACAAACTAATGATGGATTTTCCACAAGTAGGTCAAAATTGTCTTGCAAGCCTTGCGATCTCTGAGCTTCCTGGTAATAACACTGCTCATAAGTATATTTGCATGACATCAATTTATAAGCTACTACCTAGTATATACAGGATATATTATATATTTTATTATAGTAAACGATGTACATGATGTGATAAATGTTTTGTATGTAATACGCAAAAACCATGAGAAAATAGTATTCTAAAGCTTGAAAAACTAATATAATAAGTAATAAATATAATAAACCTGGCATGGTAGACAAAAGAAAATAAACATATGATGTTAGCGTGTACTGAATATAGCGTATTTAATGAGATATGACGTCGTGTCTTGTTCAGCAACCGTTACATATGTTTACCTAAGTGATTGCTATCAGAATTATCAGGAAGGTCAGATTCCCGAAAGCAACCACTGAATATCCGAAATCTACTGAGATCCTCACCTCTGCTAGATGTTGGCCAGACAGGCAAGGTCCCCTCAATATGCAGCGCGTCGCAGCCCCGTACCAAGGCCCAACTGCGTGCGTCAACATTGGACCAAGTGAGACAGTGTCGCTCCAACAACTGGCTTGGGAGCGTTGTGTTTTGGCCCTCGCACGCACTCACGCTCTCGCACTCGCTTGTTCGGAATATAGCCGTTGTGTTCCCTCCTGTGAGTTTTTTTTTCGACATTAGGCACCGGAGCGGATCAGTAGTCAGATACAACAGATTGGCGAATCAGTAGATAGCACAAGAATGTCCCTGATTCAAATACGTTCGACTTGGGTTGCTACTATTAGGAGATCCACCAAAAAAGATTAGCATATGCAACATCTTCATTTGCCAGCCTTAATAGGCACCTCCAAAAAGCTAATAAATTACATTAAACCACCCCGCACGCGTTTGAAACACTATCGGAGTCCATAGGTCATGATACTTAAAAACCTCTAATAACCACTTGTTAGGTGAACATGATACATCACATACATTTAGTAGTCTCATTCTCTTTATTTCATCTGTTTTTACTTTAACCTTCATTGAGAAAGGCGATTTTTAGTGAAAAAAGAACCTCAACATTGTGACGAGTTGTAGTAAACTCAGCAAAATTTTGACCTGCGTTTTGTGTCATTGTCGTGGGTATTTCACTTTTGAACGAGTCTATCCGAAACAGTGGTTGTCTCCCAGCCGCTGGAAGTCAATGGGCAGAGGTTAAATTGAGCCTAAAATATCGAAAGTTATAAGATACCGGTGTAACGGTGATACTATTGATGGGGAGGCACGCGAGTAGTATGTGTTGTTCGTAGAATTTCGCTTTGCGTCTATTGAAAAAGGGAGATCTGTTGCGGAATTCGTGGAGCCACTTTGTAACATTTGCTTGGATTTGACCGAAGAATGAGTGGAGTCAATGAGTCTCCAGGAAAGTTCAAGAAGACTCGTTCAGGAGAAGATCGGTGTCCAGTTTTTGTAACTAAGATGCAGATTAGAGTTTCGCTTCCCTGTTCAATGGTCTGTAACCGGTCAGTTGGCATTTGCTAACTAAATAACTCCGCAGCGAAGGATTTCTTCTTTTCGTCGGTATTTGTATAGGGTTGCGTGTATATTTGGTTGAATACCTATTTGGCTTTTGCGGGAGACTCACTTGGATTCCAGCTTAATTTCTCGCTTGTGATACACTTGTCCAACTTTTGGTTAAAGGAGAACCTCAGTGTATGGGAACCCGTAGACCCTGTAAACCTGAGGATCCTGAAGAAGTGCAAAACTGGTCTTATGTTGCCAACCAGTTAGCTTCAAACCCACGGGTAGTGTTTTAAGTCTATGAAATGTATTGGAATATTTCAAATCTCGTGCCAACTGGTAGATGAGGTGGCCCGGTGGAGCAAAACCAGTTGAAGAACAACACCATAGAAGAGAAATTCGGATGAGTTTCCAGTGAATCTCTCGTAAAAAACAAATTAGTATGTAAATGAGTGTATTTGCTTATGTTGTTTTAGTTTAAGGCTATTTGCTTGAGCATTATACTGCAATCTGGATCCTCCCGAAATTCTGCTCTTTATCCACGTTTTATATTGAGTCTGGTCTTTTCTTTGTCTTTAGGTACATTTGATGACTCGTCGCGCTACAACTGACTTTACTGCTTGCTGTCCTTGTTTGAGCAGAAGCAGTCCTCGCAGCTTTTGATATCTCCTGCGGTTTCGGATATAGTCCTGATTATTGTGTTTTTAGTAGTCACATCTTTAAATTAAATCCTTTTCGAAGCTCAAATAGAATCACGCGGAATCGTACAATACCTTCTACTTACTCGTTTCCAGTCAGTTTGTTGAGTCAATTAGTCGCTTTTTCTACACCATTTGCTCCGTATTCATTATCTGTAAGACCAGTGAATCTTGTGTCCACGTAATTTTGCCCAATGGTCTATCGTTGCAAGCGGCATTAGTCACAGGCTAAAAGAGAGGGACCACCTAGATGTAATCAGTCCCTCTACGATTTTTACTTCCCTCTGTAATACTCCATAGGGAGATTTTTAAAGCGCTTTTTGTCCTTGAATGGTAAGGACAACCAAAGGGGTAAGGAAGTGTATTAAAACTCATTTTCAAAGCGTAAATGACATCGGTGTTTATTAGTTCAGTGTAGTAGGCACTTATACAAATCATGCACACGCTCCTTAGCCTTTCTGTGTTCAACATTTCCAGGCACAGCGCGAGCTATATCCACTACACCGCATCTTAGAAAACCGTCTTGAACAAGAAGATAAAAACGAACGACTGGCTTCTGTCCAGTCTCCAGAGTCAGAAGATAGTCGTCGATCCTCGCTGATTTCCAAGGCCACTCCGGTACGAGAGAACCCGTGAAGTTCTACAATAAGAGCACTCCATGAAAAAGAATGTTTATGATGGACCTTACCGGATGTCCAACGCCTTACACAAATAAAAAAAGAACTCAACCCATATAACTGTACCATTCGAAAGACACGGATGTCATGCTTTTTACGTTCCTCTGAATGCATTCCAGATAATATCCCCCTTTATCAGTCTGGTGTCCAATGTCTGGTACCAACCCTCATCAAGAAAAAACAATGTAGATAATGTTGATTGTTTTTCTCATTCAGCACAAGCAAATAAAAGATAATAGTTACCTGTGCCACACAAAACTACTCATTGTTCGGATGTTTTTGTATATGTTGGGCATACAAAATGTGTCTGTACCGCATGTTGCGCGAAGTTACCGTGTCTTTTTAAGGAACGATAAATTCTTTCCGTTTACTGGGAGCTCAACTAGCTTGTTCGAGCGAAAAATGCTTTCCTGTGAATTTAATATCTGAAGAGGATGAAATGAATGTAATACTCATGAGTAACGTATTATACAACTGAGAGATGTGAAAACCTAGATCTTAGCGGGTGAGTAACAGGGAATAGGTATGTTAGGTTTCGGAGGTTGCAACGAATACAGTTGTAAAACTTTGAGACAGAATCAGGTGTTTACCGCTTAAAAAAGCTGTATAAATTGCGTTAGTTGGAGTTGTGGGTGCTTTGTTTTTGTTTGCTGTCGGTCAGCCGCCCACGGACGATAAGTCGGATTGGGATAGAAGTCTTAGGAATTTTCCCCAGGCAGATATATGCTTGGAAAACGCGAAGGTACACAATACTTTTGTTAACCAAAATTGATTTGAGGTAAGCGATCTCAGGGTGCTTGCCGCAACTAAAACATCTTCGCTCTTTCATTTTCATAAGTTTGGTGAAACAAGTCGTTAGAGGTAACCTGATAGTAGTCAGCGTAACCTTGGCTAATATACGGAAATGATGGAAGTTCAGGAGAGCTTCCCGGTCATGGACATTCCTGTTAAGTCTCCAACAAAGCACCCATCATAGGCCGATTAAAATTCTTGAAAATGTATGTACTAAACTGTCAGAGCACGAAGAACGTTTTAGAGACTATCATTAGTTTCAAAATATATGTTTGTATCGAAGACTCAAAGTCTGCTTTGGATGCGTGCGTACGAAGCTTCTGGAATTGCGGGTCATCTGACATTCGATAGTCGCGGTGTTTTTCCTTAGTAGCCTGCGTTTGCTTTTCGCACAGTCTTGAAAATCAACCGCATTATTTACTGCCCCCAAAGCATATACGTTTATAGAACTGGTAGGATCTCGCACTTCCATTTAGCTGAGCACTCACAAGATCACTTCATAAGATGATCGTCTCCTGAAGTTCAAATCTCAAAGTGATCAGGCCCCACTATGGAGAAAGGTAGAACGTGGAGGTCAAACTGGTGACGCTGGACTCGGAAAATTCGCCCAGCAACTTTGCTTTCGTTGTAAACTTAGTTATACAAATGCAGTTTGTTAGTACCTAAGGATTAGCTATCTGACCTTCTGTTGCATCGTATTTTAAAGCTACTCAAACTACCTTAATTAGTTCTTCACATAAGTGGAATTTGGTAATCACATTATTAATTTTTGCCAAAAACGACGTGTCCCTGCAAAAAAGTTTTAGTTGAGTGCATTTCCTAACTCTACTAAAAATTTGACGAGGGATTCCCTGCTCAAACGAACCTCACTTTCACAGAGATCGCATGCTTTACTGGCAAAAACACTTTAACGGCACTTCATGATTTGATCACGCGTTGCATGGTTGTGGTCGGCGAGCTCCTAGTTTAATAGCGGAACGTGGGGTAAAGCACAGCGTTACTAGATGATAGCAATTTCAACTTAAGTGTCATCAGTTGCAATCCAGATTTTGCTATACAATATGCCTTCTGGCTTTATTCAATCTGTCCGCAAAAATTTTGATATCTCTTCTCTTATAGTGTCTTCTAAGTTCTGTCCTCCTATAATTCGTCAGCGTTCCAGGCAAACATAACTTGCATGGAAACGATGACCCTTATATGCTAGTTATCGGCATTGATATTGCAGACCAATCACGTTTAAATTCACTGAACTTAAACATCCAAAAGAATGAACTGAATGATCGATACTTTTCCCCATTTTCCAGGAAATAACTCCATCAGATACAGTGCTGATTAATAGAGTCACCTTTGCGCGTTGCGCACCCGTTACTTCAAACAACAGTGGACGTTGGAAGCAAAATTCGGTAGCTCAAACCTGTCCTTACTGACTTAGAAACGAAAAAACCCCTGGTATTCATGATGGTTGAAGTTACTCTAGCCAGCAGCTTTGTGGGCTATGATGTCAAGCTGATTGACGTGGTAAACAGGGTAGTGCACCTCCTAAAACAGCCAGTTAAGTAGCTGTAAAACAATCCTCATGGGCTCGCTTGAAACGCATCGACAGCCCACAATCGGTTTCGCACTACTTGGGGTTCATCAGGTGGGCACAGTTTCCACACGAAGAACATTTTAGAGACTATCGTTAGTTTCAAAATACATATTTGTATAGAAGACTCGAAGTCAGCTTTGGATGCGTGCATGCGAAGCTTCTGGAATTGCGGGTCATCTTACATTCGATAGTCGCGGTGTTTTTCCTTAGTAGTCCGTGTATGCTTTTCGCACAGGCTTGAAAATCAACCGCATTATTTACTGCCCCCAAAGCATATACGTTTATAGAACTGGTAGGATCTCGCACTTCCATTTAGCTGAGCACTCACAAGATCACTTCATAAGATGATCGTCTCCTGAAGTTCAAATCTCAAAGTGATCAGGCCCCACTATGGAGAAAGGTAGAACGTGGAGGTCAAACTGGTGACGCTGGACTCGGAAAATTCGCCCAGCAACTTTGCTTTCGTTGTAAACTTAGTTATACAAATGCAGTTTGTTAGTACCTAAGGATTAGCTATCTGACCTTCTGTTGCATCGTATTTTAAAGCTACTCAAACTACCTTAATTAGTTCTTCACATAAGTGGAATTTGGTAATCACATTATTAATTTTTGCCAAAAACGACGTGTCCCTGCAAAAAAGTTTTAGTTGAGTGCATTTCCTAACTCTACTAAAAATTTGACGAGGTATTCCCTGCTCAAACGAACCTCACTTTCACAGAGATCGCATGCTTTACTGGCAAAAACACTTTAACGGCACTTCATGATTTGATCACGCGTTGCATGGTTGTGGTCGGCGAGCTCCTAGTTTAATAGCGGAACGTGGGGTAAAGCACAGCGTTACTAGATGATAGCAATTTCAACTTAAGTGTCATCAGTTGCAATCCAGATTTTGCTATACAATATGCCTTCTGGCTTTATTCAATCTGTCCGCAAAAATTTTGATATCTCTTCTCTTATAGTGTCTTCTAAGTTCTGTCCTCCTATAATTCGTCAGCGTTCCAGGCAAACATAACTTGCATGGAAACGATGACCCTTATATGCTAGTTATCGGCATTGATATTGCAGACCAATCACGTTTAAATTCACTGAACTTAAACATCCAAAAGAATGAACTGAATGATCGATACTTTTCCCCATTTTCCAGGAAATAACTCCATCAGATACAGTGCTGATTAATAGAGTCACCTTTGCGCGTTGCGCACCCGTTACTTCAAACAACAGTGGACGTTGGAAGCAAAATTCGGTAGCTCAAACCTGTCCTTACTGACTTAGAAACGAAAAAACCCCTGGTATTCATGATGGTTGAAGTTACTCTAGCCAGCAGCTTTGTGGGCTATGATGTCAAGCTGATTGACGTGGTAAACAGGGTAGTGCACCTCCTAAAACAGCCAGTTAAGTAGCTGTAAAACAATCCTCATGGGCTCGCTTGAAACGCATCGACAGCCCACAATCGGTTTCGCACTACTTGGGGTTCATCAGGTGGGCACAGTTTCCCAAACTTATGTTTACTTGAACTTAATCACACATTTACGCATTGAATAGGTTCCAACAGAAGACTAACCTGAAACCCAGCCAAATCTTTTGTTTATGATGTCGTCCTTCAACTTAATGTGCTGCACAAGGCCACCTTATCATCCAGTTAGTATGAGATTCGAAGTATGCAAATGAGTGTATCTGTAGAACTTTATGCAATTCCGATTCAATGAGAGCACAGGGTTGTCGGGAACTAGGGGACTGCCTACACCTAGAGAACACCAAGGAAAGAAAACCTGATTGTGGGCTGTCAAACAACCCTATGGGTAATGGGTTAGGTCTATAAGATGTATTGAAGACGAGGCGGTCTGGAGCAGCGCAATAACCTGAGAAACAGCATCATAGACGAGAGATTCGGTTAGATTTTAAGTGAGCCTCTCGTGTAAACCAAACTGGTATACAAATGAGTCTGTCCTCCGAATACGCATTCGTATTTTCACTAAATAACCCAGCACTTCGTTGTCGCTTTATACTTATTGTTTGGCAACTTTTTGTAACTTCCTAATATCGTCAAGGTCCAGAGTGATTCAAGCAGTGCGAAATGAGAGAGCAAGACAAAGCACAATCTGTACAGGTAAACTATAAGGTGCTTCTCCACCACTTTCTGGATTGTTCTTGGCTAAAATTACGGTACTCTGTGTCAATATGTTATGCCCTCGAGGGTGTGAAATAAGTCACTAGGACGGGCTTAATCTTCTTCTGTCAATTTGTAAAACTGACTACCTCTTCAACTGACTGGCAGTTGAAGTCTGTCCCCGGCAGTTTTGCCAAAGCGCTTCTAAATCCTATGAATGACAAATGACAAAGGGTAAATAGGAAGGCATATTCACACCTGGAGAACGGGCAGAAACAGTTGCTCTTCGTATTTTAACCATTATCACATTGTTTTTAAATGGCTTATATTCCGCTGTCGAATTAGTTATGGAGAATAAAAGCGCAGCTTATGAAAACGAAGTCATGCACTGCCAGGGAGCTATGCAATTAATTCAGCTGAAGGTAAACTGTCTGAGAAAGATTCTAATGCGGTTGTTGACGAACGTGGGCAACCGTTATCAAGTTGGTGTTGCTGTGTTCAAATGTCCTAAATGTCTCCGTCTTCTTGACCCATTTCTTTTTTATAAGACCTGGGGACTTGCTTCTTCTCCTGCTTATACTTGCGAAACCCAAGTTGTACTATTTTCGTCTGCCTTAGCAGTCGGTGTCTTGTCCGCACAAAATTTTTGAATCATGACAGCAGGCTACCTCACCAAAATCGATCCTCTTACCCTCTTTAGTCGCCAGAACCAACTAATCTACCAATACTTCATCTTTCTTCTCAAAATATGAAGTGCATACTTGACCGTAAACATTTGTTCTCCAACTCCATACCCGCACATACACGAAAACTGCAATCATCCAGTTGGAGTCTCAAACTATCCAGTTATTTGTGCTGCTGAAGCTATGTTCAGCTACATATCTATGCAATCCTGATGGAAGAACAAAACTCACCTAATCTGGGTCTCTTTCTGATATCTGTTTTTGGATCCGGTTCGGTCATCTAGATCGTGTCTTATTTGCAGTCATCAAACAAAATCTGAATTGTGTACCGATTTTGTCTGTGTAACTAAAATTGGACAAACTAAAAATGGAAGTTACAGACTCGCTGTCAGGACGTTAGGTACTATGGTGTTTGAAGCGATGGGGAATATAGGGGCATGCATACTCATGAATTCCCTCAGTAACTCAACACATTCCAGAAAGAACTTCCCACAAGCATATCAGTAAATGCCAAAGTAATGATTGATAAAATCAAAATATGAACCGGAAGAGGGTTCAAGAAAGAAAGAAGCCTTTCGCAACGGAAAGCTATCGTGTGCTGCTTTAGATAACATTTTCGATCAGTTTGTGAAAGACAGACATCAGCATATCGATCGCCGAAAGGATGCAACCCCAATTCAAACAAAGGAACGTCGCGTTGAATGACCCGTTGGGTACTGGAGAATATTTCAGCTAGCCAGTCTCATTTCTACTTATGGAACGACCAAGTAGACTTCAGTGGAAAGTTGACAATGATCTGCTATCAACAATGGGGTGCTATTGTACAGTCTCGTTACTTCTGTGGGATAAATACTTGGTTCCAACCGTTTGGTCTCTGCACCCTTCAAGATAGGTAGTCAGCTTCTTTTGTCTCATTGTAAGACTGTCAGAAATGCCTTGAATGACGAAAAAATGCTTACGGAATTCATCAGGAACCTCTATTGAACGGAAACTTCCAGAAGATAACGGGTATATGGTTGTTGCAAAAATGTATTTTGGGTTCAGTTTGCGGTAGTATGCCCAGTTCTAGATTATGTGTTGCAATTTTTGTGGCAAACTGTAAGACTGCAGATCAAAGTAACACTGTTTACAATCAGCTAAAATTGTATCCAATTAACCCAGAATTGACAGTCAAAAAAAGCTTCAGAAGTTTCTAGACATCTTTTTCCTTGAGGTTTCTTTCATTATACGACCATCCAAATTCCAGCAGTCGCTCCAATGTCGAAATCAGCCTGGTAACACTCTACCCGCTTTGACTGACGACATAAGCTGGACCCTATGAATGGATATTCCGGGCTCCCCCTTTGTCCTGTAATCCTATAGGTAGCGCTGTAACCGTTCGTAGGGTTGCGCCTGCCAGATATGCCTCCAGAAGCCTGAACTTGTGCTGCGGCCCTGAGTATGCAGTCTGCTTTTCCCCTGAAGGCTATCATGGTTCGTTTTTGACTAGTATTGAGGAAATATGTAATCTTTCCTGTGATTAGATAATGTTTCACTTTTTGGCTTAAGGAATTATTGCAGGTTCCGCCACGCGTGATAGTTGCCTCGGTTATTTGATGCACCAGTTGAACGTTTACCGTGAATCCTTTGGATTTCATTTTTTCTTCTTGATCCGCTCCGGACTCGAGGGTTATTTTCGTACTTACAACTGGGGTGAATCAATTATTAAGTATGTTCTTCATCGAAAAGTTTTCTAACTTAGACTATGAGTTGATGTTTATCGTTGTGTAATATTTTGTTAGCCCAGCTAGTGTGATTTGAAAGGTGAGCTATCTATTCGCGGCCGCAGATTCAACGCGGCGAACTACTTTTCTATCCCGCTATCCCAAAATCTCTGTATTTATCATTCGTGGGCATGCAGATTAACTTCATTTGGCCATGAGTGTCGTGATCATTTAGTGTAACCGTTCATCTGCAGCCCATTTTGGTCAGCATTTTTGCTTCAGGTTAACTTGAAGGCTGGTAAATCACCCCACGTAGCAAAATGTTGCGTCGCCTGTCACCCGTAGAGGATACGTAGTTGTTGCCGTGTGGAATTTTGATAAAAGGCCAAGTCCGCTAGTGACCGGATATAATTAACCTGGAATGAGTAACAACGTCATCGTTGTTCTTAACAGCGGTAGCTCAGGAGGATTTTCTAGTTATCGGCTTATTCGCTTGGGGTGGGAACTCGCTCGCATATCTTTCGTCACCATTAGATGATATCGTCATTGTGCTATTGGATGGGTGCTTTCTCATCTCGTGCTTCAGTTTATATAGTTTATCCAGGAGCATCTCATTACTGGGGAGTTATTAGCTAACGGGGAGTATAGCTCAGTGTTTTCTCAATAATCGGTTCTAAATCACTCGCGCATCGTGGCCCGTTTTCTCCCTGAGGGCTGAGCATGTCAGATGTAGTCGTTTTTAACCGCCACAGTCTTCTAAACACCCCTTCCTATGATTGTGGTGTCTTATGGCTCGGAAATGCGTTGCTTCCCTTGTGTTTTGCTGTGTACATCACGTAAGCTCGCTTCTTCAGTAAACACATTCGATACGTCTTGATCTAGAAACGTTTGCTCTGATCAGTGGATTTTTTTTACCAATTCTGCATGCTTTTGTGGTTCTTTTGATCAATTCCTTCCTGTCGGAGAGCTCCAGCTGCCATAGAAAAAAAAACAGAAAATTCTTCTGACAAGGCGGGATAACAGTAGCCGAAAAACCCACCAACAAGTCAAAGAAAACGCCTCCAAAGCCGGATGGATGGTCAAGACCCACGATGATGTCTTCTGTCACTTACAATATCCACTTAGAAGATCACAGGAATGTCATTCAGGACACCTTGTGCGCATAGAGCGCAAACAATTGCCACTGGTATTTTTTTTAAGATGAGTGAAGCGGTCACCAGCTGTACATGTCAGTTCAACTAGGAGCAGTCTGCCAAAAAATCTCTTTGATAATGATTTCATCACCTGTACTGGTCAAGAGAACCTCATAATTTCCATACCTAGTAACTACAGAAATGTAAGCACGGAGCCGTTCGATTGACTAAAAATGGTAACAGCAATTAAAGCTACAGTGAATAACCGGGAATTTACTTGGATATATCACGGGGATAGCCGAAAGTCACCCCAAAGAAACTCATAAGATATGTAAAGCGGAGCGGATAATAAATTCTATGATAAGAACGAAAAATAACATCGAGCTATTTTCAAACCAAAAATCACTACAAAGAGAAAGTGAGTAAAAACAAATAGATGAAACTGCCTTCGTCAATTCCAGCCCATGAGCTGGTACCCGGCCACAAAGTGCAGAGGTTTCGATCCACTGGGTGAACAACCAAGACGCTGGAACTGCCGCAGACCAATCACATTCGTCTAATGAGCCACTGCTATCTAAACTGCAGATAAAATGAGACATGATATGAGAAAAATATATACCCACTAGTGCTCCTCAAATGGCGGCGAGGCATTCGCAAATCATTTGTCAATCTCGGCAGGCACACTGCCAATCAGTGCGTTACGCGCATCTTTGTGACAAAGTAACCTGAACACATTTGGTCATGAGATACCTATTACCGGGGCTACGAGATTCCGGTGTTCAAGAAAGTAATTACTGGTGGTTCTCGAGGGTGAGCTAGTGAAGAGAATTTTTGTACAGCACATGTCTCAAGACCAGTTTTTGGTGATAAAATCAGAAAAAAGCGCTTTCTAAACTGCTCCTTAGTGACATAACACCAACAGAAACGGGGAGTATCGGCATTTATGGAGCCTACAACCATCACCCCTTTGACAGAAAAGTAAAATAAAACATTGTTTTGCTGAATTACTTAGCTATGGCATAAAAAGTCTGAAATAAAAGTTTGTTTCTTCAGGAGATGGTGGGTGTTGGACTGCAGCTTGAGGGCTTTAGATGCCAAAAGCTCCGCTACCGATGGGGCATCATTTATTAAGGTCTGACACCGTGTTATTTAATAACTGTAAGCTCCGGGTAAATGTTGAGATACCACCGCGCTTAAAGGTTACGCCACCCGACACACACGAAATCATAGTTACTTCATCACACTTAGAGGATCAAACACCAAGACTTTCATGTAACGATTACACTCTTGAAATCTAACAGCCGAACAGAACTGGGAAATCGTGTGAATCACCTGGCCAGCGGATGTGAATATTGAGTCAACAGTTCAGGGTAATTTTCGGATAAGTTAGAAAGAGCGAAGATCAATGCAGATGAGATATTGATATCCGTAAGGGTAGCTCCACTCTCCATTTTGGTTGATTTAGGTACGAAAATTATGACGGGCAATAAACTTCTGTCCATCAAGGGAACCATTATGCACTCGAGCGAGAAATCTGCAAAATAATGGGTACTTATTTGACAGCCTCCTATGTTTTCAACTGAAGAGGAATGAACAGCTCGAAAAGGTTCAAATAGGATCACACATCTTTTGGGTTGATGCGGGAATCACAACGCAAAACCGGAAGCAGATTTTGCTTCTCGGTATGGGTGCAATATGAAACAAAACATTCGTCGCTGCAAAGATAAATTATACGTTATGAGGCAGCTTACGGTCAACACGTTTTTCTCTACACCCACTTCATTATGGAAACGGAAGAGAAAAGCAATTTGGGTTTCCTAGCTATGCTCATTAGAAAAAACGAACCGCTGTCTGCAAACTGAAGAATACAGGAGGGAAATACACACGGACCGGATCCCGAACCACTTCAAAAACCAGCTGAAGCGTTCATTCGGATTGTTTTAAGTCCCATGCAGGCGGATCGTGACCCATTAACACATAAAACAACCAAAGACGCAAAAGAGGTAACGGCTTCTTGAGACCCTTAAAACCAATGGCTTTCAACCCGTCAACACGTTGATAGGTACCCACTAGAAACCAAGAATAAACTGAATGCCGTGATGATTTATAAACTGCGACGGTCAATGTGTCGGCCCGGCTGTAACAAAGCTTGTCACTAGAATACACGAAAACAAGTTTGCTAGCAGAGGACTGAAACAATACGACTAGTTTCCGCTCACGTCAGCTGAACTGGAAAACATCTAAACTATTGCTCGTACAAAATCAAATGGGAACTGGGTTTTACCCCGGGCCTGGTACTTTAAAGGTAATTAGAGTAGCGAACATATCTATATCTGCTCAGTCTGTCGGTGGCCTCGAAAAGATTTGCGCGGCTGCAGGACTTTGGACTGCATAGGAAATTAAACTACTAAACAAAAATCGAACCATTTGGGTCAAAAAGCTTAAGGTTTTCTGATCAATCAACCAAAAGGGCCAAAATCGGACCTGTTTGTCTGCGCCATATGCATCTACCTAAGCAGCGCTATCCATTCCGCAGCTAACAAGGCAGCTACTAATAAAGAAAACGATTCTTCAATCCTGAGTCAGGAAGGTGAAAGAGCTGTGACCTTTCTCGAAACATTTAGAATTCATAATCAATGGAAGATTTGGCTTCAGTGAGAGTCAATAACGAACTTCGCTACCTGAACTAATACGTAATACTCTCTGTTTAGTTCTCTGGCTACAAAGGGGAGCATCCAGCACTCCGGTGCGACATTCAAGTGGACAGGCAAATTAAAAATTCCAGGATGAGCATTCCGGAGTCGCCCCTCAGAGGAGAAACGCTAAAAACCTGGACAAGGGCCCTGTAATGATGTCATGAATCCTGAGTACGAGTAGCTCTGCGCAGAATGATCATGCGAAAAGTAGAGCAAACAAAATGTTTGGGCATTTGGTCACACCCTTCTCCCGCACTGCCTTGAAAATTCTTAGGCTGGGCCATCAAACTTCATTAGGCTACCCTGAAGATCAAGTGTACATCTCATAAGCGCCCTCTAAAAGCCCCTAACACATGGAACTTTCGGTATTTATATCCTCAGTGGACGCCAAAGGCTCAGCAATTGACATGTCCTTAGCTGCATTTGGTTAGCTGTGCGGAGAGAAGTAGCAAAATGTGCCGATCAGTCAGCCACACACGTTGACCCCGACGCCAGAAGCTGCTGCAAGAGACTCGCAACAGCTGAAAATGCAAAACTACCAACCTCTGGCTCCATTTTGTCAAAATGCCGTTTTATTCGGCCGTAGACTTATGAGTCAGAGAGCTAAAACCACAAACCCAACAACAGTGTATCGGAAGACTTTACATACACCGAGTTGGGTACGCTGATCCTAGACGATCTGGTAGTTCACACGAACACAAAAGTAAAGCAACTGTTGTCAAATAAAAAATCTGTTTGCTGAGTTTTTAAAATGCAGTCCTCCGCAAAACTGAACCATAAGGAATACTACTTGCTGGCGCCATCCAAAGGTGAAGCGACATCCAAAGACACCCTGCAGGGCGTAAAGCCCAGGAAAACAGACTGGCGCACGTTCTCTCCGAATCCATCAACAACAATGAATAAAGGCGTCCACAAGTTAGTATTGCTCGAGTTACAAGCTGCGGTCAGCAAACCGGTTAGCCCCCAGATTAAACTACATACAGTATGGGCGAAGGGCGCGCATAAACTGGGCCCCAAGGGCACAATCCCTGCAAACACAGCAGTTTTTGGTAACACCCAGATAGGAGGCATTCAAGGGATTAAACTGCGTACAATATAGGCGAAGGGCGCGCATAAACCGGGCCCCGAGGGCAAAATCCCTGCAAACACAGAGCAGCTTTTGGTAACACCCAGATAGGAGACATTCAAGTACTCCATGAAGGCCCTTTGAAGGCTTAGGCCCAAACCCGGTGTACAGCTACTAAAACTGTTAACAACCAAGTGGCACACCTCTCGGTTCCTCCACCTTCAGATGCGGCACATATAATCCTGAGTTGTTCATTCAAAAACTGCCCCAGTCTTCTCAAAAATTTTGAGATAATAAATACTCAGCCTTCCTTGAACAGGCACCCATTAGAGAACCTAAAGAAACCTGGATTACACCGGTCATCTCTGGAGCCTAAATCTCGATGAACGGCTACCATATTTTCCTAGGTGACTACTTACAAACATCCCTCTCATTCCCGATCGACCCGTCTGAAGCCACTCCCACACATTTTGTGATGCACCGTGGATCAGAATTCAGCTGTGTAGGGACGATTGTCTTCTTGTCATGGTCTACCGTTGCCCATCAAGCCGACCGGAAGATGAGTAGTCCCGCACACAAACCCTAAATCAAATCTCCTCCAGCTACTACTTCACAAATTTCTTGTTGGTAGGCGATTTTCGCCCTCGTAAGATCTGGATGGAGTCCCAGGTTATCGACTTAGTCGATATTTTACATTGGTGTTGGCCGAATTCGTTCCCGAGAGCGCTTGAACTCATTATGTCGTGGGACCCACCATACACTAAGCAGCACAAACCCTGCAGGACTTGGTTACCACCAGTGAAAGGCACCCTTTTGATCAAGTGTTGATTAAGGCCCCACTGTGGCGTGACGACCAGTTCAGGCTGACCTTTGACTTCACCTGCCGAGTGCCGGGAACCCGTAACCTCGAACGTAGATTCCAAGTGTTTGACGCGCGAACCTTCCAGAATTCCTTGACCCGATAAAAAAGACGTAAGTGACTGTTGTACAGGAAATTCGAGAGCCTGGCGTGCTGTTTAGTCCAAAAAACCAGTGATTAGCGGCACCTAAAGGATTTGGCGTCTTTTGGAAACAAAATACCGATTGTTCTTCAAAAAGATAACTACAGGAGACAGAAAATCGAGTTGCCATTTCGCGAAGTACAGAGCTGTTATGAACCCGGAACCCGCCAACGCAACATACCAAAACGGGATGCGATATCAGACCTCCCACAGAAACACAGAAATGTACTAGTCAACGCATGATATGCAGCCAAATGCATAAGCCAGCAGACGTGACATTGAGGAACAGGAATGGGTGACCCACGAGTGGCCAACTAGTAAGACCCGAAGCTTATAGAGGACAGTATTAAGCCCTGTATCCTGCTTCGGCGACGTCGTTGCATTTACGCTCGTCAGCACGTAACCACGGACAGTCCTTGAGCAACTAAATCCTAACGAAGCTGGACGTTCGTCAAGTCTTGCACAACACAAACCCTTCATCGTTTTGGTGCCACAGTAGGTTCTTTCAAGGATCCTGATATAAATCTCGTTCCTCCTGGAAGAATATTTCTAACTTGTTCTTCGTTAGTCGCTTTACGAAGGCAGCGCTTTTTCTACTTTGAAAGAAGTGATTGTCGCGCCAATTTGCGAGACCGGCGACAGCCTACTGTCCGGTATCTGGGAGCCTACTTACCTAACAATGGTACTATGCAGGGTGATTGAATGCATGCCGAAGCGGGCCATCCTTGACCACCTCACTACCAACTACGTGATATCTACAGCTCAAAACCTATTCACACTGAACTGTTCTTGCGTGACGAACAAGCCTTGATTTAGGGACAGTCCAACCTAAGCGCAAAGCAAACGCCTTGTGTTAAATGCCGCATCATTATACTTCTCAAAAGCATTATATCAAGTTCACATGTCCAACATCTCCATCAGCTCAGGTCTTTGGGGATCGGAGGAGAATTCAACAGATAGAACATTTTGAGTGGAAGAAGGCTAAACCCACGCTTCTTTAGCATCGGTCTCCATTGGCTTTCCTCATGGCTCCGTTTTAGGACCACTCTCGCTTCTAATCAACTTCGACAACCTTCCAGGCATTCTATCGAGTCCATAGCTTTCTTTTCGGACGACTCGAAATCTCGGTGTTTCATCGCCAGCGCTATTCAAATCAATGTTCGCGTTGCAAGGCTCCAAAACAACACCTTTCTTCTTCCAAGAAGACTCAGAAACCCCCTTTGTCGTGGCTGGTCGGAATAGACCAAGAGACATTACGAGGATGAATGCCAAAATGGATTCAATTCTCTTTCTCTTCTAACTGACCGTTTTCAACTTACCAAAAGGCCTTCACCTTTCTACGGGTGATTTGCCGTTTCTTCCCCAATATTACTCGCATAGACCACCCTACACCTTCTGAAACTACGTCACATTAATTCTTGAATATACCAACCAAGTCGCCCACTCGGGACGCGAAAAGACTAAAATAATATTTAGCATGTCAGGCGA
>NW_008751666.1:2986348-2988199 GCF_000715545.1 Opisthorchis viverrini
TTCTCATTTCGGGTAGTTATTGCGTGGAAACCTGCCTTCGACGTTCGTTCAAGATGCATTTAGTACCCAATTCAACGCACATTTGGACGATTCTTTGTTAGTCCTTGCGCTGGTACGCTTATTACTCAGTGTTGAGAACTAAAGGCGCGGTGCTTGTGCCTTTCTAGTGAACGGAATTCGTTTATCGATAAGCACAAGCCCAACCGGGGAAGCTCTAGTGAACTTGCAGCCAGGTGTATTCGAAAGAGCAGTTAGGGGTTTAAGAGCCTCTAGGAGCGTTTTTTGCGCATTACTGAGAAAGTAGTTCGCTTTTTACATAAAATGAACGTATTTCGACAGGAAATACGTATTTTGTGATGGTACATGACTCAGCTGCTTTTACTCATCACTCATGGAAAATCCATAAAACTGAAATTGGCAGTTTATTTTATTCCATTGACTTATGCTTCACATCAACAAATTAAAAACTAATATGAACACGCAAGCAAGCCGAAACAAACAACCTTGATCAACAGGTGATTTAAAGAATACGAAGAAGCAGAACTATTCAAGGAATTGTAAACGACGCAGCATAAAATAAAAACGAGCAAATCGAAATACGGGAAAAGCGGTGCTTAAAACTGAATACTCCGGAAAGACCAGTCAAAATAAGGATGGCCGGAACAACGAAACGCACCCGGTGAACAAACTAGTACGAACGGCGCTGTTTGCCACCAAAAGGGGGTCGTTGATAGAACAAGGCAAGCTCAAAGTTTTTGAACCCGAATATCTCAAGCTACGCGAATTAACTTGAACCACAAACAACAAGGAAACATATTTTGATGAACAAATTCATGATTATGTTTGCGCATTTCTTAAGAAGACTGGAAAGTCGTTTTCAGTTTTTTCAGTAATAACGCAAGTCAGAAACTGCCAAGAGGTGGATCACCGCAGATGGCGAGTTTGAATTGGGAGCGAGGGGTTCTGCAAATGTCATGTGGCCCCGTGTAATAATGTAGTGTTGTTAAAAGAAAGATGCAGTTCGAAAAAGTCAGCCCATGAAATGCGCAGACTTAACCAACCCAGCGCCGAAACCATCGTCTCTTTGATGGTTCAGTAAAACGTTGAGCGCTTGCTACCCCTGGTCTCACAAATATTGGTACGCCCCAAGGACCAGGCAATATACATCACTCACAATACTGATGAATTGTTTTCCTAATGCTCTACATTTTTGGACAAGGACATTCATTTGTTTGAACACTGGGTAAAACGCAAACTTGTGGCAGCGGGCGCAGTCGTCAGTCACAGTTTCCGGGCGTTAATGACGAGACCACAATTATCTTAGCGGCACTATTTGAGCCACCACGTTTTTTACGCCTCAGTTCCAAGTTAAATGGTGCTTCTTTAGAAGAGACTAGACGTCCAGCCAATGGGGGCACAAAGAAGTATTTTGGATGAGAAGGAAGACTTCAGAACTAGTGTGCAATTTTAGACTACCTACATTAGTGCCCCAGCTAGGGCCAAGCAATCTATCCCGGATCACTCCACAGGTGATGGGAAGAAGCGATGCGAAGAGTTCACTGAAACCATCGACCTGGGTGCTCCTATGGAGGTAGGAATTGAAAAACGCAATATTGGACCACGGATTACTGTAGGTCGCACTTTGTTAAGGAGGGCTCAATGGGGAACTTGGTCAAACGTCTTGCGAATATCAATATGAAAATCAAACGAGGTCACGGATTCACGGATTCACGGATTGATACACAGGATCGAGGCTATTGCCCAAGTCTCCCGGGTCGGTTTTGTTCTTGTCTATCAGTGGCTGTCGTTCACCTGAAAGGCACAAGTGAAAAAAGGGTGTAGCACTGCTCT
>NW_008751666.1:2991042-2993740 GCF_000715545.1 Opisthorchis viverrini
GAAAGATTGCTAGCGGGATCGGGGGAGGTGGGTAATGTGGCTAGCAAGAAGTTGACAAGCCCAAGGAGATCAGTATGGAATGGAGTAGAGACAGGGGAATCAGGGGTTCTCGAGTTAGTAGGTGAAGTAGGACCAGGTAAAGATACGTGAGAACAAGATGATGGGGCGTACCGCGATGGGTACCGAGGCAGCGTTTGGATGGCAGGGGAGGTAGCGGAGCTCCATGGACAAAGAGTAACAGGCTGGGTCGGACAATCGTTTGTAATAATGTAATCGATATAGTCAGGAGGTGGTACCGTGTGTGGTAGCTCAACAGAAACCGCGGGATTTAGGTCACGCGGAGTGGAAGGGCAGGAGAAGTGTTCAAGAGACAGGGAATGAGAGGGTAAAACAGGGGCACCAAGAGGTCGGGTGGATCTGTTCTGTAGAGCCTTCAGCACCGAATCGTAGGGGGCAGATGTAACGGGTAACCGAACTGGGCAGATTGCAGGAGATGGAATAAGAGACCACTCAATACCCTCTAAAACTACGTCACATTAATTCTTGAATATAACAACCAAGTCACCCACTCGGGACGCGAACGGCTACTACAATAATCGCCACCCTCAGGTTAGTAGACTATGAAACGTGACTCGCGGTGCTTGACCTTTATGCTCTGGAGTGTCGCCGCCTCCGCCACGACCCATTACCTATTCATACCCTAACTTAATAACGTTTTGTTTGAAGTTTATCACCGTTAATTCAAGTAACACTAGGCTGGGACATGGTAAAATTTTTAGTAAGTAATCATTCTTCTCATTTCGGGTAGTTATTGCGTGGAAACCTGCCTTCGACGTTTGTTCAAGATGCATTTAGTACCCAATTCAACGCACATTTGGACGATTCTTTGTTAGTCCTTGCGCTGGTACGCTTATTACTCAGTGTTGAGAACTAAAGGCGCGGTGCTTGTGCCTTTCTAGTGAACGGAATTCGTTTATCGATAAGCACAAGCCCAACCCGGGAAGCTCGAGTGAATTTGCGGCCAGGTGTATCCGAAAGAGCAGTTAGGGGTTTAAAGGCCTCTAGGAGTGTCTTTTGCGCATTACTGAGTAAGTAGTTCGCTTTTTAAATAAAATGAACGCATTTCGACAGGAAATACGTATTTCGTGATAGTGCATGACTCAGCTGCTTTTACTCATCAATCATGGAAAATCCATAAAACTGAAATTGGCAGTTTATTTTATTCCATTGACTTATGCTTCACATCAACAAATTAAAAACTAATATGAACACGCAAGCAAGCCGAAACAAACAACCTTGATCAACAGGTGATTTAAAGAATACGAAGAAGCAGAACTATTCAAGGAATTGTAAACGACGCAGCATAAAATAAAAACGAGCAAATCGAAATACGGGAAAAGCGGTGCTTAAAACTGAATACTCCGGAAAGACCAGTCAAAATAAGGATGGCCGGAACAACGAAACGCACCCGGTGAACAAACTAGTACGAACGGCGCTGTTTGCCACCAAAAGGGGGTCGTTGATAGAACAAGGCAAGCTCAAAGTTTTTGAACCCGAATATCTCAAGCTACGCGAATTAACTTGAACCACAAACAACAAGGAAACATATTTTGATGAACAAATTCATGATTATGTTTGCGCATTTCTTAAGAAGACTGGAAAGTCGTTTTCAGTTTTTTCAGTAATAACGCAAGTCAGAAACTGCCAAGAGGTGGATCACCGCAGATGGCGAGTTTGAATTGGGAGCGAGGGGTTCTGCAAATGTCATGTGGCCCCGTGTAATAATGTAGTGTTGTTAAAAGAAAGATGCAGTTCGAAAAAGTCAGCCCATGAAATGCGCAGACTTAACCAACCCAGCGCCGAAACCATCGTCTCTTTGATGGTTCAGTAAAACGTTGAGCGCTTGCTACCCCTGGTCTCACAAATCTTGGTACGCCCCAAGGACCAGGCAATATACATCACTCACAATACTGATGAATTGTTTTCCTAATGCTCTACATTTTTGGACAAGGACATTCATTTGTTTGAACACTGGGTAAAACGCAAACTTGTGGCAGCGGGCGCAGTCGTCAGTCACAGTTTCCGGGCGTTAATGACGAGACCACAATTATCTTAGCGGCACTATTTGAGCCACCACGTTTTTTACGCCTCAGTTCCAAGTTAAATGGTGCTTCTTTAGAAGAGACTAGACGTCCAGCCAATGGGGGCACAAAGAAGTATTTTGGATGAGAAGGAAGACTTCAGAACTAGTGTGCAATTTTAGACTACCTACATTAGTGCCCCAGCTAGGGCCAAGCAATCTATCCCGGATCACTCCACAGGTGATGGGAAGAAGCGATGCGAAGAGTTCACTGAAACCATCGACCTGGGTGCTCCTATGGAGGTAGGAATTGAAAAACGCAATATTGGACCACGGATTACTGTAGGTCGCACTTTGTTAAGGAGGGCTCAATGGGGAACTTGGTCAAACGTCTTGCGAATATCAATATGAAAATCAAACGAGGTCACGGATTCACGGATTCACGGATTGATACACAGGATCGAGGCTATTGCCCAAGTCTCCCGGGTCGGTTTTGTTCTTGTCTATCAGTGGCTGTCGTTCACCTGAAAGGCACAAGTGAAAAAAGGGTGTAGCACTGCTCTTTATGTTCTCAGCGCGGGGCAGTATGCTCGCCAGCGCGAGGATTCGCATAAATAA
>NW_008751666.1:2994062-3000271 GCF_000715545.1 Opisthorchis viverrini
TTCTCGTGGCGGCCCGCTGGGCACGCTCAATGAGGGTAACGTCTTTCGTACGTCCTGAGTAGACAACTTGGTTGGCGTACTCCAGGAGCGGTCTGACGTAGGCCCCATAGAGTATTTGGAAGTCCATGCGAGTAATACGGGAGAAGGTACGTCGGATCATCCGTAAAACGGCGAATGCCTTTTGGGCCGATTTCTCATGGTGTAGTGCGAAGGACAAGGTTGAGGAGACCCAGATGCCTAAATCTTTTTTGGCATCTATCCTCATGATGTTTTCTGGTCCCTTTTCACCATGCATAACAAAGGCATCGCCCTCAGACAAAATATGAATAAAGAACTAAAACAGGCATACGTCGGTTGTTCTAACGTTTGCTAATCTGATTCGTTGTTTCATGTTTTATTGCTTGGCAGTTGACCTACACATTTTTTGGTCTATTCTGGATTTTCACGGCGTTGCAGTTCAATATACCCAACTCTATTAGGTTGGTTGCCCTGAGGTTTGGCTTGCTGTTTCTCTATTGCAAGGCAAGTGTTAATCATTTCTGGTCATTCGGATGCCGTTATCTCCTAAGAAACTTCTCAACCCGATCAAATGCTTGATTACTCAGTTGAATGTGTACTCTAGCAAACCTGGTTAATCTTTTGAAGATTGATCTCCTTGCTCCGACCACCCATGTATCCATTGTATTCCAATAAGTTTCTTAGACTTCTTGTTAAGAAGTTCTTTTATCCATAATATTTGACAGGTTGGATTGATTACAGTTGTTTGGCAAAGCGTCATCTTTGCAAGCTAGTATGCGGAAATCGTTCCAACCCGATTCATGACTATTCCGAATTTCGTTAACGAGGACGACAGGAAATCAGTTGCAGTTCCGATAGTATTCCGATGGTACTCTGCAAGGCTCGCTGTTAACATTGACGTGCAAGACGTTGCCACCCTTGTCTTAGTTACGATCACATCACTCGAAGTCCGCTCCATCAGCTGGGCATGGCTTACGTTCTTTCCGCTTGTTCCATTAGGTGAATACCAACAGTCGCGATCAACAACTGGTAGTTTTTGCCACGCACCTATAGCTGTTTGGGGATTAAACCGGTCACTATGTGACTATCCAACCATATTCCTACCCTTCGAAAGTTCTCGCTCAACCGATCATCATCGGCCTGCTGTCCTTCTCCATATTACGTCGCTCACACGCATATAACTTGCACAACGGATGGGACTTTTAAGCCAAACTAAAAACCAATTCGGCCCCCTATCTAACTCACACTCTCATCGCCCGTACCAACTGGTCCAACGACTAGCCCCCTTTCAGGCTCCCTCGGCGAGTAAATCCTCACCTTCCCAAAATCACGCAACTAATCTTGCTCTAAGCTTGCGCCCTCTGACCACTCACCACCCAGTGCAAACAAGGGACCCATCTCCAACTACCAAGGATAGTCACTTACATCGGGATCTGAATGAACCGTATATGCGCTGGATAAAACTCTACTGACGATGATCTGTTTTTCTCCGCAACAATGACCTTAAATTCTTGGTTACCGGAGATTTTAGTTGCACCTACGACAAAAATTTCCACCCGGTCCCAACAGTCTCTAGGACAATTTCGTTCCAACCCGCTGGTTCTTTCGTTCAGAGTTAATCAACTCGGTTTTCCGACAACCCCTACTACAAACCAAAGATTTCATTCACGGTGTTCGTTCGGCCATACGTGTTGGCTTTTGCCCTCTATCGAAAGCAACTTTCACCTGACTTTCCTCGAAAGCGCGACTAGTGAGTCCATTCGGCTTCGATTAAAGCCGTATCTTCGAGACGAGATTTGCAATTTCCTGCCACTTTGAATTCTTCACCCTCCATCTCCGTTTTGCTGTTTGCAACCATGGCTTCTTACGAATCGCGCATGTTCATTCATGGAACGATTCGTCAAAGGCTTCATCACCCACCAATGTGATAATTTCAGTACATTATTGGGGAGCGTGATAGTGCTTGGCAGTGGGTTAGTTGTTGGCTCAGCCACCTCGATTGATGATGAAACGTTTGCAATCATTTGCCCAGCCCAGCGAACAAGGCAGCTACCATGTACGATATCTGAGCTACCAACAATTTTTTCCATAGAAAACGATTTGTCGGTTTTAGTTCAAGTCACGAGACTTCATCGTTCAATTAGTCGTTCCTCATGTCCCATTGTTATATATTTGGTTCCCATAACTACGATGACTTATTATTTGTTGGTCGTGTCTCGTGTGTAGTACTTTCCTCCTCATTTTGTCGTTGCTCACCGCGTTCAGGTCTTAACGAAATAATAAAGCCTATAGGTATGTTCCCTTAAGTTGGAGAGGCGTTCCAACATTATATTTAATGATATAAAACCTATGCAAGCCAGTACACAGATATAAACGCTGCGGCAAACTCAGAAACATTAAAAATGGATGTCCTTCGACTCCCGGATTATTTGAACTCACTTTGAAATCCTCGTCAAACCAGGAAGTAAAAGGCATGACGGACGATCTGGCGGAGATTACTGAAAGTGGATCATTAACATTGAATTATACGTAAATAATAAGTGATCCCTCATAGATGCGCACGAATGGCTTTGAATCTTGATAAAATACACTCACCGTTACTTGTAATGAGCGCCTGTGGAGTGTTCGGACCTCGTTAAATCCTCTCACTGAATCTTTGCGGTAGCGTTCTTGTCCATTTGTTCCCAGATGGATGCTGCCGTCGCAAGGCTACAGAAGACCTTTTTGTATGTCAGAAATGCAAATCACAACCTCAAGGTGCTACCAATGAAGGGAAAACTTTGTTTAACGGAAACCCTGGTTGCTCAAGTGGATGTGGTTCCAGAAAAGCATTCCGTAGAGGTTAGCCTGCTCACAAACACCTCACTACCTTCAACGACTACTGGGCGATTTTCATTTTATGGAGAACGATATGTGATGTATCTCTTACAATAAGAATGGATGAACAAGAATGATCTCGGAGACTTGGGCGCATTTTCTTCACTACCGGTAGTCATATATAGCCACGGTGCACTTACAATAGAAGTCCAGTTGGCTTACATAATTTACCGTGTTTGCAACGGATGAAGATGAACCATTAGCCGAGAATCGAGGGCGTTTATTCGGGACGTTTGTCTTCACCTTATGTAAGATAGATGCAAACGGAGGAAGACCGTCATATCTCGCGGGTTTTGATAATCATTTTGTCAATCTCTCAGCCCGAAGCGGGTTCAAGAAACTCGGGTGGTGGTTGGTGTCCTCATGGTGTTGTTATGATGAGGAGGTTAGTAGACTACCAGTTGCATAGTGGTCCCCAGAAACACACGTTCGCTTAAAACATTCAACAAAGTGGAACCAGAACACTGACTTCATTAATCGGTGGGTGCTCGTAGGTGAAGTCGCAGAACAGCTTATCCGGTCGTGATGGTGTTCAGGCGAAACCGCGACAAATGACCTCTCAAGGTGTGCCATGTGGTTCCCATGGCATTGAGGCCTTCTGTGGATAGATGACTGGAGAACAGAGGTTATAGGAAGTGAAGCAGCTGTCTAGGCATCCTTTTGAGTTGATTGGAGAGGAGAAAGCGGTCGTTATGAAGCAACTCTCTCTCACAGCTTGGTAACGCCTACGGCAAATAATTAACTAGGATTTTTCAAGAAAACAATGGTACCAAAATAAGACGTTGCAATAAAGACAGGTGTTCTCACATCTCCGGCAGTTTTTTAGAAGGAATGAAGCGGGATACAATTTTGGGATCGTTCGATGAAGCAAGCCACCCTGCAGTCAGCAAGATCGTCGGTGGATAGATTAATTCTACAGGATCCTTCAAATAAAGAAGCCCGTTGTGAAGACTGCGCAGTTGCCTCAGGGGCATCTCTGCGCTAAATTGTTATGTAAGTGAGCAGCACGCTCAGTTGTTGTTTGCGAATAAATGACTTCACAACGAAAGGTCTTCTGTCCCATGCCTGTGGCTCGTTGCCAATGATCTTGGAAGGGTTCAGCTTATCTGCAGATACCGGATCTTGCGAACTCAAATAAACCTGGAGTAAACGAGGAGTTTTAAAGATTGGGAAGTGAGCAGGTAAGGTATTACCACTAGTAAGACTTGGTGCCCGCGGTTCTAGGATATGCTTGGAGATAGCAGGCCACATATCAAACTCCCGGTGTCTATAACGGAAGGTTTCTAACCGGCGGCTTAGATATCAGGTTATAATTACTCTTTCGGAGGGAAAAAAAGACAAATTATTATTTAAATCGGTTTTAGGGTGCACCAACAGAGATACCTGCCTGGGTTTTTCATTAAATTTATGAAAGGTTACATCCTTAGTGGTTGGCTGCAGAGTGGATTGAAAACACATAGGAGGCTCCAATACTTGATTGCCGCTTGATCAACATTCACCAATCTTTGATTTGGGTGTTCAGGCATTACGATACCACTCAGGTCCGTGACAATGGTAAGTTCCCTTACTTGAGCATTTACCTGTCGAATACCTGCTTGATCTGACTATGCTGTACTATTGTCCAGGCTTTTCCTCAGGTACGATAATATGTTTGGCAACTGAAATCCAATAAAACATAACACAAGAATAATACCTCCAGGTAGCTTGCGAGATTTCATATCTGACAGCACATGTGGGTGTGTTAAACCTGTCAGGCATTCGGGCTGGAGGGTTACCCTGGGGCTTTGCTTCTAGGTAAATACTTATGCTTGCAACCTATGCATAAGCGAGGATGACCTACCAATTTCCGGTGTACTGGGAATGGCTTTTTTGTACATAATAACGTAAAAAGAAGCATTTTCAAATGCTTGCTGAAGCACGTCTTGGTTATGGCGTATATTCCGGAAATTGCTACTGTGAATCCAGAAACTTGATTTTCGCAAATTTAAAAATGCTGTCTAGCGAGAAATTTAACCGAGACATTCTAAATGCATGTATTGTAATGCATCCTAAACAGTTCTTTCTAAGCTATAACTGCTTCATACTGAAGCAAATAGTCTTTAAAAAATGCAACATAACCAAACACCTCACATTGATGCCTTGAACTGCTAGATCCTCAAGACTCATACATCCTCCAGAATTAGTCAGTTCCTATTTCTGCGTGGCATGTAGTGGCGGATACCCGTCGATATCTTCACTCTGTACGCTCTTGTTCACTATAGTCCCTGAATGGTAAATAATCTCCCTCTCTATTCCCTCAATCTTTTTTAAATGAACAATATGGAACCATTTCAACGACTCCGCGTGTTGTCGTTTACGAACGTTTTTCTATGTCCTAGCATGCTGGATTATACTGTAGGTCCCCCCATCCTTGAGGGACAGAAACGGAGAACCGCTAGCATGCTGATTATACTGTAGGTCCCCCATCCTTGAGGGACAGAAACGGAGAACCGACGAATGACCCAACAGTGGTATCTGAGGCTTAAAGAGAACACTATGCGTGTCCATACTCAGCCCGAGTGTCCTCGTCACATCCACTCTTGTCAAGGAGAAACTACGAACAGCCTCTAACCGACTTGGTCTTCACGGTGGAGGACATTCGTCAACTCTTGGACAAGATCAACCCATTCTGCGCATTGGGACCCGACGAGGTCCATCCGAGGATCCTGAAAGAAACGTCCTCCACACTGGCAAACCATTTACACTTGGTGTTTCGTCAGTCGCTTGACGAAGGCCGCCTTCCCCCTGCTTGGAAGGAAACGATTGTCACGCCAATATACAAAACTGGTGACCGACTATCGCCTGGCAGCTACAGGCCCATAAGCCTCACTAGCGTGCCGTGAAAGGTGATGGAACGCATTCTGAAGCGAGCCATCCTAGATCACCTCACTTCCAGCAATCTGATATCTCCAGCTCAACACGGATTTCTCCCAAACCGTTCCTGCGTGACAAACATGCTCGTGTTTATGGACAGCTTAACCCAAGCCAAGGACAAAGGACTCATATCGGATGCCATATTTTTCGACTTCTCAAAAGCATTCGATAGGGTCCCACACGTCCCGCTGCTCCACAAACTCGAGTCTTACGGAATTCAAGGGAAAATCCTTCGCTGGATCAAGGCGTTCCTATCAGACAGGTCATTCCGAGTGAGAATAGCCTCAACCTATTCCTCTCCAGCGCCGGTCTCCATTGGAGTTCCTCAAGACTCCGTCTTGGGACCACTCCTGTTTCTGATCTACGTCAACGACCTCCCAGACGTTCTTGCGAGTCCACGT
>NW_008751666.1:3000365-3003600 GCF_000715545.1 Opisthorchis viverrini
GGCTTTCGGGCTGGAGGGTTACCCTGGGGCTGTGCCTATATGTAAATACTTGTGCTTGCAACCTATACATAAGCGAGGATGACTTACCAATTTCCTGTGTACTGAGAATGGCTTATTTATTTATACATAATACATAATAATAAGCATTATCAAATGCTTGCTGAAGCACGTATGGTTATGGCGTATATTCCGGAAAATGCTACTGTGAATCCAGAAACTTGATTATCGCAAATTTAAAAATGCTGTCTAGTGAGAAATTTAACCGAGACGTTCTAGATGCATGTATTGTAATGCCTCCTAAACAGTCACTTCTAGGCTATAACTGCTTCATACTGAAATCACATAGTCTTTAAAAAATGCAACATAACCAAACACCTCACTTGGATGCCTTGAACTGCTAGATTCTCAAGACTCATACAACTTCCAGAATTAGTCAGTTCCTATTTCCGCGTGACATGTAGTGGCGGATGCCCGTCGATATCTTCACTCTGTATGCTCTTGTTCACTGTAGTCCCTGAATGGTAAATAATCTCCCTCTCCATTTCCTCAATCTTTTTTAAATGAACAATATGGAACTATTTCAACGACTCCACGTGTTGTCTTTACAAACGTTTTTCTATGTCCTAGCATGCTGCATTATTCTGTAGGTTCCCCAATCCAACACGTCAGCTTGCTATCCGTTCACACGAGCTAATAACGAGGAAACGTCAACTTGCCATCCGTTCACACGAGCTAATAACGAGGAAACGTACCTGTGAACCACGGTGCTGAATTTCGTCTAATAAAACTTCGGAAACCTGGCTAAGCCGCATGTAGGACTACACAACCAACTGTGAACGCGGTGGCTCAATTTCTTGGTCCTCTTTAACTATCCCAGTGACCCCCAATGACTCGCACGGAACGTTCATGTACGCAGCTATCTGGAGAAATAAGTACGTGATAGCGGTAGCGGTACCACGACTGTCATTCCTAACCTTAGTCCTTGCCCATAGTTCGCCATGGATTTGCTATTTTCTCAAAGAACAAGCCCGTTTTTCGTAGCTGATTTTATACGAAAGCTTCAAAGTACTACCCATTCTTCTCTAGTTTTTGTTCATTCTGTGCACAAAACTTATCACTCCATCGACGACGTCAACCTGGTTTCTTGCAGGGTCAACACAAACCTGCCCAGATAGGCCCAAACAGCAGCTTTTACCCAAGTCAGAGTTTACATAAATTTAAATGAACCCACCTGACCTCGTGAAGATTTCTGAATATTAGGAGGAGAATACCATGCAGACAGTTCAGGGCGAAAAAACCCTAGGTGGTCCTATGCTGGCGAGCAATAATTATACTAGAAACTGGCCTATGCATAGGTCAGCTACAGGAAGAGGCGAACGATGAAATTCTGGGGTGATGAACACTGGGTAAAACTATCACTAATGACATGAAATGGGTCGACACGTTCGCGCAAAACTGCGGTGGGCATCACTCTCATCAACCCGTGATGGGGTTGGTTCAGAGATCCAAGTCTGGAGAACTCTTTAGTAACGTGAAATTAAAGCGTTATCTCATGGAAACAGAGCAATACTTTTTTGGCACCGAAGCACCGAAAACTTACGGACTACACCCCATTTAACACAAGAGCCTATCGCCCATGACTGCACTAGTTCCGGGATGTATAAAGGTAAGCATCGAGAAGAAGAGGCAGCGATTGTTTCACCGAGTAATTAAACCACATCTAAACTCTTTATTTTGAGGGTTTCCACGTAGACAAACCCGTCTAACTAGCGCCAACGGTCCTCAGCACTCTAGAACCTAACTTGACAGGAGTTTGGGTGCGTGCATGATGCCTAATCTGGCTGAAGCTGACCTCATGAATAATGCAGAATGATTGTCTGTGGAGCGGAAGCATTAGAACGGGATTCACCTAGTGCTCATTGAGGTCGTTAGGTTAGAGATCAAAGAGATTCCGCCAGATCTCTTCAGCAGTAGAAACTTGTAGACTATTGCGAAAGTTGAAGGAAGCGTTCTAACGATTAAGCGTTTTCGAATCCGAAAAAAGCTGTCTGTGGTATTATCACACTGAGATTGTTAACGATGTCGGGCTATATCGGGGGTGGGCGAGACTGGGGGGCGAGACGGCCCAACTGGTTAGAGCGCGAATTTACTGACCGGAAGGTCCGTGGTTCGAATCCGACCTCCGCCACTCGACTTCCCCTGTCTAGGCGTGGGCAACCTGGCAGTATCCCAGCCCTCGTGCTTCCTTCGGGTGGCATGGCAGCTAGGCACTGGAAGGGTGCTACAGCTGGACGCTTTCTTCTTCTTTCGGGGGTGGGGGTGGGCTTCACCTGGGAGGGGTAAGAACTATGCTGAAACCTCGAAAGCTGGTTGGATAGCGCCGGGAATTTATGTTGTATACCGTCCGTTGGAAACTGAGCTTATGATAGCGCGTTGCGTAGGAGGACCTGTGAGCAAATGAACCGGAGGGGATAAAATTGCAGTTGTACAGCTGAAATGAAATCCAGGAATCCTTTCTCAGTCGAAACACGTAAACAGACTGCACGGTGATGAGGACTGAGAGGAAAAACGTTCGTACAGTCCCTGAATATTTGGCCTGCTTTATTCACCCATTCTAACATTTATCCTGCAGTAGTGAAAGTAATCCCACCCCGAATGCGTCGAAGACAGGAACACCAAGTCGGATAAATAGGCTCTAAGCAATCGGCTGCCGTCTGAGTGCACGGCTATACGCGAGCAGCGGCTAGGCTCATATGCCGCACAATGTTCTCAGCTGCAAACCCTTTGAGAGTGTAGTAGAAAATGTTTGATTTTTTCGCGTATGCACTCAAGCTAAAAATCATCCTATTCCACGTTTATGTCTCTGCTGCTCACCAAATTTCATTCTCCGCCGAAGCAATCACGCCACTTGCGGATAATCTCTGGTGGAATACTTTCCTGACTGAGACTCCGGAGCACCTAGCTGGGGCTCAAAAGTATAAACTCGTACTTTAAACTTAATCGCCCACCCCGTCAGTCCATCTTGGACACGGAGTAACCTTCGAAATTTCAACTCAACTGTAAGAATACTTAGCGCCAGCAGAAGGGTCAAGCAATCAGATTTTGTACCCTTGTTTAATTGGCGCCGAGTGCCCATCTTATCCCTTTTTAATGTACTTGAGCCAGAGAGTCGTCCCAATTGACAGCACGTGTTTTCGCCCGAAAGAGGGAACCACTCTCACGTATTAGAAGTCCA
>NW_008751666.1:3004701-3021456 GCF_000715545.1 Opisthorchis viverrini
TGGTTAGAGCGCGAATTTACTGACCGGAAGGTCCGTGGTTCGAATCCGACCTCCGCCACTCGACTTCCCCTGTCTAGGCGTGGGCAACCTGGCAGTATCCCAGCCCTCGTGCTTCCTTCGGGTGGCATGGCAGCTAGGCACTGGAAGGGTGCTACAGCTGGACGCTTTCTTCTTCTTTCGGGGGTGGGGGTGGGCTTCACCTGGGAGGGGTAAGAACTATGCTGAAACCTCGAAAGCTGGTTGGATAGCGCCGGGAATTTATGTTGTATACCGTCCGTTGGAAACTGAGCTTATGATAGCGCGTTGCGTAGGAGGACCTGTGAGCAAATGAACCGGAGGGGATAAAATTGCAGTTGTACAGCTGAAATGAAATCCAGGAATCCTTTCTCAGTCGAAACACGTAAACAGACTGCACGGTGATGAGGACTGAGAGGAAAAACGTTCGTACAGTCCCTGAATATTTGGCCTGCTTTATTCACCCATTCTAACATTTATCCTGCAGTAGTGAAAGTAATCCCACCCCGAATGCGTCGAAGACAGGAACACCAAGTCGGATAAATAGGCTCTAAGCAATCGGCTGCCGTCTGAGTGCACGGCTATACGCGAGCAGCGGCTAGGCTCATATGCCGCACAATGTTCTCAGCTGCAAACCCTTTGAGAGTGTAGTAGAAAATGTTTGATTTTTTCGCGTATGCACTCAAGCTAAAAATCATCCTATTCCACGCTTATGTCTCTGCTGCTCACCAAATTTCATTCTCCGCCGAAGCAATCACGCCACTTGCGGATAATCTCTGGTGGAATACTTTCCTGACTGAGACTCCGGAGCACCTAGCTGGGGCTCAAAAGTATAAACTCGTACTTTAAACTTAATCGCCCACCCCGTCAGTCCATCTTGGACACGGAGTAACCTTCGAAATTTCAACTCAACTGTAAGAATACTTAGCGCCAGCAGAAGGGTCAAGCAATCAGATTTTGTACCCTTATTTATTGGCGCCGTAGTGCCCATCTTATCCCTTTTTTAATGTACTTGAGCCAGAGAGTCGTCCCAATTGACAGCACGTGTTTTCGCCCGAAAGAGTGAACCACTCTCACGTATTAGACGTCCAGCGAACAAATAGTTCCCAGACGTTTTTAGGAGAGATTAATGCGTGGAACAGACTACCACGGTAACCTGGGCTACTATATTTAGCCAGCTGCACTATCTACTGAATCATCCTTTATACGGTGCTTGTCCCACTGAGCTTCAATAATCTCAGGCTTCTGAATTATGTAAACACGTCTATAACGGATTCTCATATTTGTGTTTTAATACATTAAAGATGTAATTTAACCACTGGTCGCGGTTTTCCGAAACAATCAGCTTTTGCCGTGAGGAATGATCGTGTCAACAGGTTGAATTGGGAGCATGGAGTGGGAAGATTGCCGCAGTTCTGTTATTCAGGATGGGAGCATTTTTATAAACCACGTAAACGCCTTGAAGCGATACCTGGTTGACCAAACGTCAATGAATGACATTAAATTATATGAGACCATCGTCTCCCAGCTCTACGAATGCAGCTCGCAGTCTATAAACAAAGAGGTTTTGCGCAGCTACTTTAAAGAAATATTGTATATCTTGAAGATATGCTCACTACGGGTGGCAAATCAGGAAAGTTGTTTTCATCTTCACGTGGATATACTGTCCATTCTGCTCAACTTTTGCCGGAGGCTCATTAAATCGGAATGTATGATCAAGCAGTCACTTCCAATTATATGCACTATAACGAGCGTCGACGACCCCAAACTGTTCCTCTACACTGCAAACTATATTCGGCTAGCAATAAGGTACCACCCCAAAACTGGTAGCGAGTTGGCTCTGAATCCCCTGTTAACTGCTGCTGCAAACCGGCCGTCTCATGAGTTAATGAAAATACTATTTTACATACACTCATATAATGCGTGAGTTCCCTCTTTACAGTAATTCCATTTCAACTTTTTTATTCGAAACACAAAAGCCTATTAGGCGTTATTCCTGTACTTAGTTCTTCCATCCTTCACTGGCATGTCGCTGAAACAGATCAGCTCCTAGAAATTCATGGACGCAGGTGGCGTCCAGAAAGTGGAGTTTAAGTGGGTTCAACAGGCAATTAAATGAAATAGTTTTTTCATGTTTGTTCCTTAGAGCACTGAGGGCCTCATCTCTTAACAATCTCTCATCTGGGGCTGTCTAATGGTGGAATGGCTCATTCAAACATATTAACTGACGAAACAGATGAATGAATCAGCTGGAAACAAAACAATAATCTTTGTGTGGTGACAATCGTCTGTTGATTTTTCTATGTCTCACATTACTACAGTGAGACAGTCCACGGTAGAAAATGGCTTCTGCGTGCTAGATTGGAAAGCCGAGGAGCGAGCAAGATTCTACCCACTGTTTCATAGAACAACTGATTGACTAGATAATAAAGCTTGTATGTCCGATGTGTGTGCTCGATGATGTTTCAGCCGTTGCTAGATTTTCTACTGACGAAGTTCCTCTCAAGACTAAACATCCCCGTTTTGGACAAGGTATAGAGGAGGTGGGAAAGTAGTACTTGTCATCTAAAAATAGGTTTACTTTGTTGTTTTATGTTTTCACGAAAGCAAAATTGTAGGGCACTTGCTTAACTGATGATTCAAATATTCTGATTTTCTTTTCAGATATACGATTTTTGAAGTATACGGTGCTCATTCTGTACTAGTGACCAAAATATCGTAATGCATTTTATTCGGAGCCATCTTCCGCATACGGTCATGTAGAGGAGTATATGGTTACACTAGTTCTTCAGTACCTTCACGAACGTCCTGTACTCTGCCTGTGAAATCATTTGATGTTGCATCCAACACAAACGTTTGAGAACACAACAAGGGTGCTTCCATTCTTCCAATATAGAGTGAGGTCTGATACTTATGCATACATTTATATCGAAACTGTATTTATCACCAATCCCAATCTAAAACTATGGTGGCAGAGCTGTTCGGAGTTGGTAGAGCGAATCAAAAACGTGTTAAATATGAGGAGAGGTTAGCTACTCAAATTTGCTACGGGGGGCATCACCAGGTTTGTATCCACGCAACATTAATGGACTAAAAGACTTGTTAACTTAGACGGCAAAATAAGTGGGAAGGCTTTTAGTTTTTATAGCATAAAGACATTTATTGCACAGTTGTTATTTCACATCGTTCTGAGAATGAAATGACCTTTGCAGCGAATGTACATGTGGGCAAGTTTATCCGTAAAACACCGCACGGTGATTCTCATGGGTCAAATGTGATCTTGGTATCATTTTTCGGGAAACAAGGATTCTCATTTGACACCTGTTAGGTCTTTGTTTAAGAGAATGAGTTCAAATCTCAGTTCTTCTGTGAAATTGATTTTTTATCTGTTTGCTGAGCTTTTCCGTCAGTTGCCTGCGTAATATTTGAGACCTTGCACTGTGTTCTTCATGAATTTAATCCCATTAGCTTAGGGCAGATTACATCTATAGCGTCGCTCCCTAATCACGGTTTGGTTCTCTAGTTGGTAATAAGTTAATTAAAGGCTACTGTTGCATGGTTCCCTGAGGCTCGCGCTTGGTAGATCTTGCTTCTAAGTTGACACAATTCCTTTAAAAATCTTCGTGTGCAATGACACCGAATTTTCTAAATCTGAGTAATCTATTGCGTACTTTCGCTGATTCGGTTGAGATGTCTAGTTTCTTCGCGGCAGTTATTATGAGGTTTCCATTGATTATCTTGGCGTTTCTGTTGCTAAGTTCCTTTTTGTCTGTTTTGATACCTAATTGGGTTGCCATGCTTACTATCGATTGCGTGGAAGTTCCAAAGATCTTCCAAGCTTCTTGGAAGAACTTCTTCTTCCTCCCCTTGCCATAGTGCACGATACTTCTTTGAACCCATATTCTCGCCAGCTAAGACTGCTTCACTCTTCTGTTATGCACAAAACTCAACGACGGTCGATATTTCTTTTTACAGTTGAGGTAAAAGTGGTAAAAGTGGTGTAGATGTTTGTTGGTATATAATTTTCTCCTGTGTTTTATTGCATGATGCCACTACTTAGATTTATATGCTTAATAGAGGCATTTCTGGCAGCTTTCTGACTGCTTTGGCTTTGTCAACTTCTTTTGTGGTGTGCTAATAGTCTCGTGCGCCATGGTCATCTCATTTATTGACTATTTACTCAGCCATTTCAGCAATAAAAGTAACTAGTTAATCGACTTCGGTGTACTTTACACAAATGCGACCAAATGCCACAAGAAAAGTCCAAATAATTTTTTGATAAACCTTTCTTCAAAAAGAGTATAGGTCTTTACCTCTTCCTTTTGTCTTTTTCGTATTGAATTATGTTCCGACAAAACTGTGAGTATAGGTTCTCATAGAGTAAGTTAGGGTACAAAGGTATATTTTTCACACCTAGCTCAGTAATTTTACGTTCGAAAGTCTTGTATTTAAGAGGCTCATGATTACTCGCTTATTTTGTGCTTTTGTTCGGGGTATCACCTGATATAATTTTAAGCACAGTAAACCATTGTGCCATCTTGCAAGATAACGATATTACCAGACCGCTATGCCACCAGTCTACAACGGGCGTACGGTACGCATCATGTACGCATCATGTACAAACAGAGAGGGCTTAAGCCTTGCGTGACAATGTATCTCCCAGCCGGCGACTAGTGTCGAAGTCACACTCACCATTTTTCTGGAAAGACCAACCAACCTTCACGGATACGCAAAAAGGATACTGTGAAATTTAAGCGCAGGCCAAGGACATTGTGTTTTTCTAATTCTGTGGAAAGTTTTACGAAGAAGCTACAATCATATGGCCACTGGTGTCAACTACTGATAGTTATACGGTACTTTCTTATTTGGTTAGGAATTCACGGTGATAATGGTTCAAAGAAGTGCACTCATCTTTTTATCTCGGATTGCCTCAAAACCAGAGGTTTGTATGAACCTAATGAACCTACAGGTTTAAGAGTCCAACATTGTATCCCAGGAACACAATAATAACCGAGTTCAAGAATTCTAACATACACACCTACTTGTTCCTCGGTCTGGTAGATATCAGGTCACAATATCTCAAAAAGTATTTTGATTTTGTAGGCTACCTCTTTTGTCAACAACTTAATCTTCTGTCTGAAAGTATCGAGTGTCTTGATTTCTGTGCCGGACACACCATGGTTAACACTTGTAGTTAAAACAAATTAGTCACTTGGTTGTTAGGATGTACCGGCCTTCTTTTGAGATCATCAACTACATGCTGAAAAGAAATGGCAAAACAAAATTTTGGGCTCAGCGTCAATGCACCAGTAAGCGGAAAATGATTTCATAGTGAAGCCACGGAAGACTGGGATTTAATAGTCTTTTTACATCAAAGCTGTAGTCCACGGCGATTGTACCTGGTACCTGTTCAGAGTGGCATGTAAGATTTTGGTCAGCAGCACTCCTGGAATAATGCCTTAATATTTCTTCAAATAAATAATGTTTGATCCAGGGATAAGTTCTTGAGGAAATGGTTTCCAACTGATGTCAATTACACATAAATCAGCTAGTAGGTAACCTCGTGTTAGGAAAATCAACAGGAATTTCATGATTTTTGTTACTCCTCTGTCATTTTGATGCTTCATGAACATTAATCTGTCACCAATGAACCTCACAAATATTAGTTAGGGTAGTTCATTTATAGGGAGATCGGTTCCTCCAGGTAGACTATACATTATTTGTCAAGCAAATTAGATAACTGCAAACGGTGCCCAAGTCTTCAATGGTTATCCCTGTTTGCGTGATGTGGTTTTGTTAATCGTATAAAATAAGATCCCCTGAATCTTCTTTGAAATCCTTCGGTTTTTTAAATGTCGTATGGTAAGTCAACACTGTAAAAGAAACATAAGTAACTTCTACACCTTCACCAGTTGCCAACGTACTGCATAAATTTGAGTCCATGGCGTGGTTAAATTTAGTAACATAACTACTAAATGCATCAAAATTAGGTTGAGTGGTCTGAGACTGATTTCAGGATGGACAAATGTCTTGTACAAACAGATGTGTTTGACTCCTTCTAAACATCGTTGATTTGTGAGGTGTAGTGGGATTTTATTATTCTGCTACTGTACTTCAAATGATCGAATGGGATGAAGTGGGTAGCATTTAAGGTGGAGACGCTTTTCAATCAGCGGCGCCAAACTTCTAATGACTAACTGAAAGCCTGATTATAATAATCTCATTTCTAGCTTCAAGTTGTTTGGAGGATGCTTTGTTATTCTTGAACAAACATGTTCGTTTACCCTGTCGAATCAAGTTTTATTGCAATATGTACGTTGAGAGAATCTGGCTATCCTGGTAATTCATCAGACAAATTAGCTACCATGAAATGCTGCTCATTTCTTACAGCTCCCAAAGGAACAAGACGTTGCCAGGATTCTCATCCATGGGTTAGTACAAGACAAAAACTAAGAGCGGCTTCGAAACTACGCATGAATCATTCAGCTTTGGTTCTTACATTTGAAGCACACCAACCTATAGGGCACTATCTCTGTCCTTGTTATTTATCTGTTCATCTGCCGTCGCGAGGATACCCGCATCATCAGAACAGACAAAAATGGTCGAGCATATTCCAACACATACCACACACACTAAGACGGCAATCAATAACTCGGTTACTCGGTAGACCGCGCAACCTTTAATTGCAGGCAACTGAGCTGTTCTGAGTCATTAATTCACTGCTTTGCCATGTAATAGAACGTCTTTAATGTTAACATTCATCGAAGAACTGCTGGCTAGGCTCAGACAACCAGTTTTTGTGCAACAAAACTCGTTGACCCAAGTTATCCGCTCAGGTTGATGTATTGATCTCAAACCACTTACGTTGCCTTTGGAAATCTAACCGTGTTCATGTTGCTCTGATCTGGTTCAACAAACGCGTCTTTTGCTAATGAGTGAGGAAAATAAGTGAACTCACGACACTCTTTCAACCAGTTTTCCTCTCCTGGTGCAGTTCTAGTGAATTCATATCAAACAATGGAAGCGTTTGACTAGAGGCTTTCACGTTATTTCTGTCAGACAACTGCCCTAATTAAGTGGACTAGGAATTCAAATACGTCAAGTAGCGCATTTTTGTTGCTGAGCCATAGACTGGTAATTACTGTGTCAGTGTAGCTCCCTTCAAGGTAGACAAAACAAGAATGAGGACAGTTACCCGTATATGGATTTGAATCTGAGTAATCTTAAATTGTTCAGTGAAGTTCCGAGAGTTTCAAAAATGCACCCGTCTTGCACGATTCCGTGGGGGTGCGCATATAGGTGAGCTGCATAGTTTTTAATTTCCCAGCCGGCCAAACTGTGAAGGTGTACCCTCACCTTTCGCGAAAATTGACGTACGATTCCAATCGCTGACACATGAACGGGGGCATTCGGGCTTTTGCCCTGAGGTTAGTTTAAATTTGATCATTGATGAAAACCTCTTACTGTTTCGTAAGTTGGTTCCACTTACGAGGCCTTTTGAAAATTAAAACCTACTGCCACCGCGAGCTTTGGAATCACATTGTATCCTTATCAACTCTATGTTACTTTGACACCAACCTAAAAGAGTGTTTAAAGACAGACTTAAACTACCAACGAAGTTGACTATGATATTCGCATTACCCAATCTTTCAAGAAATTACGAAGTCGTGGCTGCTAGATGGAGGAGTTAGATCCATATTTGCGACATCCGACTTCACGGCGCAGTTGAGGCATTTGGTCCAAAAGATTCATAATCAGATTGCGGCACAAACAACCGTGATACGGACGGCAGAGCAATCAAATACCAGCACCTAGTAACCATAACACTGGTATACAGACGTCTTATTAAGATAAATGTGTAAAAAATTATCATGTAACCTTCAGTGCAAGAATGAGGACTAATGGCAACTTCATTGAGAACACATAGGAAGGTTGACATCTAATGGAATTTAGGGCTCATAAACTCACACAACTAGTGAAGCTGCGCATCAGATCTCTATTGCGCGGTTGCTTTGAGGGTTAGGTAATGCAACAGTCACGCTTATGCGGTGTAGGTTTGTATTCTTGTAATTTTTTTTGAAAAACTGCGGTTAGTTGGTAAAGTAGCCTGTTGTGGAGTCTCCAGATTGACACTTTTTCTCAAATGTTTTAATGGTGGTGAACTGAAGCGTACACGGTGTTTGACACGATCAGTTTACATGAGTGGTCCCCTAAAGGGAGATCTAATACCCTCAAGAACATTTAATGCATTTTAATCAGCTAACCACTGGCAGGTTTATACAACATCTTAAGACACAGAATTTCCAAAATAAACAAGTAGCCGTTGGTGCATAAATAGTTTGAGATTCGTTGGATTTCTTGTGCACGAAGAGGTATTGCCAGAGTTATGCAGTGACCGCCGTTAAGATTGCAATTTCGGCAGGATGCTGAAAGCATTTCATCAAACCGGACGTTGTTCTTATACTGGTTGTTATAAACAATGTTCCTTGTTAATGCTTACCAAATATTGGCCCATTGTAGATTTATTTTGACAGGAAAGTCACGAGTTGACGATTAATGACCCTAATCCTAATATATACTCTCTTTTCCAGCGTTGCTTTCTGGTCACCTGGTATTGGACAGCAACTTCTCAGCATTTACAGTCAAAAAAGCGTCCCGGTTCCTGTACAGCTAGATTGTTTAATACTGATTGGTAGAATCTTAGATGACATTCCCCGTACAGATACGACCTTGGAAACTTGCTTTGGAATGACACCAAGTGACGCAGTGCCTATTTTACTGAAGGCAGGAAATACCGAAGTTGGAGCTATACTAACATCTGTGTTCGTGAAATTTGTGCAGCGTGATCTATATGCATCATTTGCAGCACATGCAAACTCTCGACTTTCCAGTCGTCTCTGCCTTTCGTGGCCTGGTGCTTTGGAAGCCGCTGTAACTTTGTTGAGGTCGTTGGTTAAAGAATGCTCCGCTACAAACCACAAACACCAGAAAAATGCCACATGCATCCCTGGATGTATTGCTGCTGTAATAGGTTACCTGCGCAAAGCGGAGACTGCGAAACAGGTTCTGACTTGTTTAGTGACTCTCCAGGATTTTTCCAGGCATGTTTCTCCAAAAGTCCTGGAAGTCTATGAAGAGGCGATTGGAACTGCTTGCTTTCGGGTTGGGATCGATCAGACTATGTTTTGGGATTATCTGGACTCGCATGAATTTCAGAAAGCTCATCCTGGTCTCGGAAACCCCGTTCGGATGAATGCCGTTGATACAAACAAAACCATAAAGTGAGTTCAAGTTCACGACCTAACAGGCAATGTCCCATTAAAGTGGTACATTCATTAACGCACTAATTTGGTTTGAACGGATCTCTTTTCTGTGGTGTTTTACGTCAACTTGGTGCGGTCACAAAGCGGCCTCACCTATTTTATGTGATACAATAATAAAAATATCACGGTTTACAGAAAATGTTTTACCACCAGTTGGGTAGACATCATCAGTGCGCAACTCAGTGTGAGTTAATTGTACAAGTCACTAATTTTTATCAGCTCTTATTCTACCAAACTGATTCCCAGAAACTTTCACCTCTACATTCGGCTAATCAAAACAGTTGATGCGGGACGCTCATTTCATGTTAGATGACACGAGTGCATTGTACATACCATTCGGAAGCGGAACAGTTTCGCCAAGCAAGTCTGCCAAGGTCGTGCCCAAACAGACGTTAATGTTAGGAGTTGTGTTAGAAACAATTGGCTTCCAGACGATAAACCACCGTACTGGTAAACCAAAAGATTATGCGGCATTTTGTTTCGGAAGGGCTTGCTAAACAATTGTGCAGTGTTGTCAAAAAGATGCTTCGCCTTGTTCCACGATTAAATCCAAAGTGAAATTTCTGAAACGATACACTAAACCTTATGCTATGTAGCATGATTCCATCCTTGTGCGCTTCCAGAGGGGGCTGATGAAATTCACATCTTACATGGCATAGTTGCAGTAGATAACGCGGGGGGTACCATAAATCACTTACACAGATTGCTCACAATATTCTTGCAGAGAGACTCATGTTCACTTCGGAATTCACTGGACATAACTTTAGATTATTGAAAATCATCAGATTTTGGACGTTTTCAATGTCAAGGATAAGTGATCATGCCTTTAGGAACTTTTAGTGAAGTAGTTTCTGAGAAAATCAAAATTACTCGCTGGCATGGAGACAACCTACTTGCTTAGGATATCCTGTGGTAACATCCCGTCAATTATCCCGGGAAACCTCTGTGGTACTACAGCCAAATTGATTGTTTCATCTACTACATCAGTACGACTTATAATCAGCTGGTAAACAACTTCGGAAGTGCTGGGAGCCAGAGATAGCAGATTTGAAAGTCCGCACTCTTTACTGTTTCCGTTGCATTCACCCTGTTTGAGACGATGAACATTTGTTTAACTCATCTTGTATCCATGTGACTTCCACTGATATTCCTGAATTCAGACATCACTTATATCGACTACCGCCCAAGATAAGTTGTCATACACCCTTGTCCCTCCACACCATCGGTGAATGAAACTGTGGCCGCTATAGCCAATTTATAATATGTAGGTGGTTTTTAGGGCTAAAAAATAAAATGATACTGAAGCCTCTTTCCGGTGGTCATTTTCCCCCTGTATGCTTCATCCAGTCCATCCACTCCCCGAATGTAATTCGATAGACTCGATTTCTGTTCCGATTAGAGGTCATTAGAAGTACATAGCGTTAGTTTTATTGGGATTTAAATTCCGTTCACCCAATGGGCAAGACGATTCTGTTGTTACGACCACACCAATCCAAGTTTGGTGTACTTGACTTGGCGCATCAATAAACGACTTTATGCATCAATGACTTGAACGCCCTGGGCCACAATCCCGAACTACAGCATTCACTCTATATATTATCAGAGGTTACTAACCATTGAGATGCACATTTCGTTCAACTGAATGAACAGAAACCTTTTTTCACGGGTTTGAAAGTTGATACACCGTGTAGATTATGTTTAAAAACGGCTGACCCCCGTATCGAACATATGCCGTGGAATCGATGCACCCGTGTAAACTGTAAGCTGGTTTCTTTTTTGTTGACAAATATTTGGTTCCGTGAGTCTCAGCTCAAGTCAACTCTATGGGTTCACACATTACATCATTACAAATTACACACCACCTGTAAGTTAAACTAAGACAGAACTTTCGTGTAGTATGCAACGTTAAGCCGTCCTCAAGTAAACATGTCTAGCACCATATTGTCAGGCATTTCCAAACAAGCTTGACAAGTGTGATTTATGTTGACCCACCAATTTAGAGTCTGGTGTTGTGCCTTAACATGCCATATTTAGTTTACACTGGATATAAAGTGTGTGACTCCACGCAAAAGCACAGCCTGCCAAAAATTTGGAATAGTTTGTGAGTACATCAGCAAAAACCACAAACGAACCGAAAAACAAAGTGTGTGAGTATAATGAATTTCCGACAGGTCATCGGTATACTTATTCCTGAAGCTGTTCTCTTTAACATCTCGGCTGATAGTCAATTTCAGATTTCCACGATGGCAGTTACCGAAACATGTGCAATACAACAAATTTAGATTAGAATGTTGACGGATCATTTTTGACACCTCCCTCCTTCCACACTGCCTATCGAATCTCTTATACTGTGGACTGCGCAGTAGTTTAGTGTGAACCACAAAACTTGCAACAGAGCATTTAGTTCTCGCTTGTTAACAATGACTACTAGTTCAGTAAGATACCCCGATGTTTCGAGCTCTGTTATGAGCGTTCCCTCCTGCGGAACAGCTTTGAAAACGTCATTCATAAGAAAGACTTTCCAGTTTTACTCAACCAGAAGGGAAATACTCTGTGCCCAGTTTTTGTACTTAATAGTTACTTACAAACTCTTGGAAGCCTTCTCGGTCCTACCGACTAGTAACCGTACAGTGCCTCACCTGCACCACTGACAATATATTCTTTCAGCATTTAGAATAGTCGTATTTTTAAACTTGTCAAAATGTGGTCACATACCAAAGGTATAAGTGTAGGCAAGAGGTGAAAGAACGAAAGAAACGAGAGAGCAAGCGATAAACAGCAAACAGCTGCATCTAAATTTAAAGAAGTGTTCTCCATTTCACAAACTAACTTGCTTCCCTCCCATCTTATTCTGTCGCACGTCGATTACTGAATACCGGGTTGTTTTGCAGGGATTCGTACAATAGAAGAAGCCGTAAAACTTATTTCAGATAACGAGCTACTTCCCAAGCCGATTCGATATGCCTTGGTGTTTGGCAGATTACAGATACCCATAAAGGCAACATTTGGTTTTCGCCGTCTATGCTGCTGTTTCTGGTACATTAAACATACTTCAATTTAATACACCGAAAAATGGATGTATTTTGCAAGAGTATGACCAGATACAATTGCACTTGCAAAGTAAGGATCTGTGTGGAATAATATTGACAAAAGCCCCAGAAATACCATGCAGCTTCCAATCAGCCATATTAGTCATCCGCTAGATACACTTTAAAATCAAGTTCAATATTTGGGTTCTCTTAATCATTTTTGAGAATGCGGAATATGTGGTTATTTACAACATGGGTCTCAAGCGGCAAAAACAAAAAAAGATTGATCTGCTGCATCCGATGTCTAGACATTGTACACAATTTGGTAGCACCCCGGTGCGAAGATAAGTGATCTTATTGTCCTGATCACGATAAATTTGCGAAATTCAGAAGCTGAATTTGTATACCACAACTATAAGTGATCTGAAGGTCAACCCGTTTTACCGGCATTGCACATGCTGTGTGATTTTGAGAACCGCGTGATTTATTGAGAAGCATGCTTGGTCGCTTTCTTGGGTAGAAAATCAAGTGTCAGTTGTGAGCTGCTGGTCAGATGTGCTGGTGGAGTAATCACTGAACCTTAAGATGAACGGTTAGGTCACAAGGAAGAAAGAATAACGGAATCAGCTTCAATAGACGATCATTCCATGAAACGTCATTATGTTGGCTGGCAAGCTGAGTGTACGAATGAAGTGGTATTTTATGGTCACCTTAGATGATGCAATTACTCCCAAAGTACATAATACAACTGTTTTTTTTCTTTGCTTCCAGCTTCTGTTTTGTTGTGTAACATGGTGCACTTCCCGAGATACCCATTATTTGCGAGGGTCCTTCACAGGAAATCTTGTGCCGATCAATCCATCGTGTAAACGGTTCCAGCCCTGGAAATGGTCTTTATGTCTGGTCTTGGGAAAGTGAACCCATCAGGAATTGGGGTTAACTGAGTGTTACAGGCTTAAGACAAGCTCTAATAAATATTACGTTGACGAAATCTGAACTGTCGATAGATTATGGCTTGAAGATTCGTGCTGCGGTCAGATAACGGATCAAAGTGCTATGTACTTATAACTCATTTAAATTGGCGTGAACAGAAATACCCAAACAGGATCTCTCGTTTATACTGTCTTCTTACTAAATTTCGAACGCAAAAGTCACATCAGGCGTCAGTTTTGTTTGTGAACAAGACATCGACGTATTGCTCCCAGAAGCCAGTATTGTATGAGGTTATATTTTCAATGTTACCTTATTTGTCGCTTGCCATATCGAGGTAGCCCTTGAAATTTATGCAGTCCTTTAAACTTGCTTTAACGCCTTTTTACTTGCACTGTACTTAGGTTTTACCTACATTCTGAAGTGATGTGAAAAACTGTAAATTTGATTATGATGCGCAAACATATTCAGTATGAAAATGAGATTTCTGTGTTTCATGAGCAAATTATTGTCATCCCAATGACTGAATTATAGTCTGTGGAGATCCCGATGTTTTTCAACCAGAAAGTAATAGGCGTACAAACTTGCTGAATTCGAGGACAAAAACAAGGTTTTCCAAGAAGCAGAGTCTCAAAAGAGAGCAAAATAGATACTTTGCCAAGAAACGCGTAAGACATCATCAATATGGGGAACGTTTTTGTAGGCAACGGAAACCTAGTTTCTATATCAAGGACAGTGTTTTTTTTAAATCCGCTAACACGTCACAGTACGATCGGCATTGATACTTTAAAATGTGCCTCATCCCAGATAAAAGTATAGCCTTCCAAAATGCGTGGTCCTAGAGAAAAGTTTTGAGTTTAACAGAAAAAATAGTGACCCGGATAGAATTTCACACAACCCTAAGCGATGTGATTGCTCTTCACATTAAGCGAAACCTGAGAAGCACTGAAAAGTTGTTTGTTATACTATTTCCTCTGCGTTTTTACCAATTATTCTGTACAAAATGGAAATTATCTTGTGACGATAGTCCTCTCTTTTAAACTGCCTGTAACGAATAACTGACTAAAGTGGTGAAAATGGGGAGTATACTTATCTTTTTTGGAACCTATTTTATTACTTCTCTTGATAATGATCACTGAACGGTAACGCGATAGTCTTTTCCAGTGCACCCTAAACTGAACACGTATTACAGCCTGGGGCATCAAACTGTGTTCCGCATTCCTTCGTTACGTATTTACGAGCGGAGTGTGAACAAAGTGATTGAGCCAGTTGACACATTAGATGCTAATTAGTTGTGACATGCAGTGACAGCTACCTGATTCAGTCGCAGTAGAGTTTTTGAAAGATAAATTGTCTAGTCTGGAGAACTCCAGTGGTCTCAGTTTGAACAACTGAGAGGGAATGCAGCTAACCTAGTCGATGGTTTATCCAATGACTGGAACATTTACAGGATAAATGAAACCAATCACAATGAAGTCAAGTTTATGAGGAAAAAAAATCAATGGAAATCAACCGTCCAATTAGGCGCCCACATTATCGAAAGCCTGGGCACCAAATTTGTGAATGATAGCAATTGGACAAAGTAATTTTTTGTGCAAAAGTTTTGTGTACATGCGTGCCCAACGGGTTCATTTCTGGCCATGGTTCTCGACCAGACCTCTTCTGGCATCTGTGATGATACTTCTGCAGCTTTCTGCATGGGTTTGAAAACTTGTCATATTCACCTGATGATGGCTACCTACTAAATGGCTTAAAACAGAACCACTCAAAATACCTCCTTGTCTGTCCTGAGGACCTACTAAAAGTTACTTATACGTATACCCAGATTACTATCTCTTTTTTGAAGAGCGTAACCGCATTCAGGAGAGTAAACAAACTGATGTACATGTCTAGAAGATCCCGTGATTTAGATCACCTTCAAACTGTTTGTTGAAAAGATTCGTCATGAAGATGATTCGTAATCTGGCTGCACACGTGATTTTTTCACTGGTATTATCGATTCATCTTGAATCACCTTCAAAAGACAGGCATACCAGTAAAGGTTCGAACAGTACCTCAAGTATTGCGGTATTAGGAGATCCTGGTATTTGTCTCCTTGGGATTCTTCCAAGATGTTTGCTTACACCGATCATATTTGTCAGAAATTCACACTTATCAGCCAACGTATTTTGAAGAAACGTCCTCCTGGATCTACTTTATAGGCAATTTGTCAGAATGTGCTTAGTAGTAGTTTGGGAATTTGCATTCCCTAAACTAAATTAGACGTCAGAGAACCTTTTGCTTCCGAATTCCATTAGCATATGACACAACTGGATTGGTCTGGACCTTATCGAAAATCCCTTCCGTAAGTTAGCATCCATGTAAGTGGATGATACTTCTGCGCATGTACACTGTCTTACTCACTTGACCATTTTCGCAAACCAGTACAGACGGTGAGGAGCTGGAAACTGATAGCAGCTTTTATCGAAAATTCCGTAAGTTAGCATCCATGTAAGTGGATGATACTTCTGCGCATGTACACTGTCTTACTCACTTGACCATTTTCGCAAACAAACCCAGACGGTGAGGAGCTGGAAACTGATAGCAGCTTTGCTGATAGCAGATGACAGTTGATTTCAAAACTTCCTCTCTGTCATCCCTTCACATTAACGCTCTACCTGCTGGCTTGCAAGCAAGTGAACACTCCCTCAGGTTATGAAGTAGTTTTCGTTACCGAGGATGGACTAACATCACCTTATTCAACAGCCACATCGACATCAAGATATTCGAGTAACGTATCATCAATAAACGACTTGTCAGCTTTTACCCACGAGAGAGGTTGTTTCATCGATAACAGTGAAGTGAACTTGTTCCAACGAACTATTAGTGAAGTAAACATTTGGAGGACAGGTGCCGCAGCAATCATCTAGTGGTGAGTGCACTAACAACTTACCTTTATCCTAACTGCCGTTGTAAAGCTTATCAGTGCTAACGGCTCATCGCAGGTCATCGTGTCCAGTTTTGTTGTTGTGGTGATTTCCTGTTGTGACAGTCATAAGATACCTAGCAAATTAATAAGACCTCATTTGAACACGTACAGGTTAAATCTTGCAAGTTGTGTCGCTATACCGCCGGAGCTTTTCTGTGTTCAGTTGCCACCCTGAGCTATACCTCCCATCAAACGGTCTAGATGCTTACACTGGATAAAATATCGTCTCAAATGAAGACCAATGAAGTCCAGTAACTGAAGTGTTGACCAAGATGACGATGGTTTCTTACCTCTCAAGTTGTTAGGCTGGAGAGACATGAATGCGCGAATGTTCCCTCGAAACTATACTCACTCTTGTGCCTGCAGTGTCCGTAGTCATGCCTTGTTCAGTCTCTGAATCAATTTTTGGCAGACGCATGGCTTTTCAAAGGAATGCCAAACACATTCTGCATGCATGTTCACGCTGCATTCTGTTCTCTGAGTTTTTTTT
>NW_008751666.1:3022055-3060010 GCF_000715545.1 Opisthorchis viverrini
CTTTTCCAGTGCACCCTAAACTGAACACGTATTACAGCCTGGGGCATCAAACTGTGTTCCGCATTCCTTCGTTACGTATTTACGAGCGGAGTGTGAACAAAGTGATTGAGCCAGTTGACACATTAGATGCTAATTAGTTGTGACATGCAGTGACAGCTACCTGATTCAGTCGCAGTAGAGTTTTTGAAAGATAAATTGTCTAGTCTGGAGAACTCCAGTGGTCTCAGTTTGAACAACTGAGAGGGAATGCAGCTAACCTAGTCGATGGTTTATCCAATGACTGGAACATTTACAGGATAAATGAAACCAATCACAATGAAGTCAAGTTTATGAGGAAAAAAAATCAATGGAAATCAACCGTCCAATTAGGCGCCCACATTATCGAAAGCCTGGGCACCAAATTTGTGAATGATAGCAATTGGACAAAGTAATTTTTTGTGCAAAAGTTTTGTGTACATGCGTGCCCAACGGGTTCATTTCTGGCCATGGTTCTCGACCAGACCTCTTCTGGCATCTGTGATGATACTTCTGCAGCTTTCTGCATGGGTTTGAAAACTTGTCATATTCACCTGATGATGGCTACCTACTAAATGGCTTAAAACAGAACCACTCAAAATACCTCCTTGTCTGTCCTGAGGACCTACTAAAAGTTACTTATACGTATACCCAGATTACTATCTCTTTTTTGAAGAGCGTAACCGCATTCAGGAGAGTAAACAAACTGATGTACATGTCTAGAAGATCCCGTGATTTAGATCACCTTCAAACTGTTTGTTGAAAAGATTCGTCATGAAGATGATTCGTAATCTGGCTGCACACGTGATTTTTTCACTGGTATTATCGATTCATCTTGAATCACCTTCAAAAGACAGGCATACCAGTAAAGGTTCGAACAGTACCTCAAGTATTGCGGTATTAGGAGATCCTGGTATTTGTCTCCTTGGGATTCTTCCAAGATGTTTGCTTACACCGATCATATTTGTCAGAAATTCACACTTATCAGCCAACGTATTTTGAAGAAACGTCCTCCTGGATCTACTTTATAGGCAATTTGTCAGAATGTGCTTAGTAGTAGTTTGGGAATTTGCATTCCCTAAACTAAATTAGACGTCAGAGAACCTTTTGCTTCCGAATTCCATTAGCATATGACACAACTGGATTGGTCTGGACCTTATCGAAAATCCCTTCCGTAAGTTAGCATCCATGTAAGTGGATGATACTTCTGCGCATGTACACTGTCTTACTCACTTGACCATTTTCGCAAACCAGTACAGACGGTGAGGAGCTGGAAACTGATAGCAGCTTTGCTGATAGCAGATGACAGTTGATTTCAAAACTTCCTCTCTGTCATCCCTTCACATTAACGCTCTACCTGCTGGCTTGCAAGCAAGTGAACACTCCCTCAGGTTATGAAGTAGTTTTCGTTACCGAGGATGGACTAACATCACCTTATTCAACAGCCACATCGACATCAAGATATTCGAGTAACGTATCATCAATAAACGACTTGTCAGCTTTTACCCACGAGAGAGGTTGTTTCATCGATAACAGTGAAGTGAACTTGTTCCAACGAACTATTAGTGAAGTAAACATTTGGAGGACAGGTGCCGCAGCAATCATCTAGTGGTGAGTGCACTAACAACTTACCTTTATCCTAACTGCCGTTGTGAAGCTTATCAGTGCTAACGGCTCATCGCAGGTCATCGTGTCCAGTTTTGTTGTTGTGGTGATTTCCTGTTGTGACAGTCATAAGATACCTAGCAAATTAATAAGACCTCATTTGAACACGTACAGGTTAAATCTTGCAAGTTGTGTCGCTATACCGCCGGAGCTTTTCTGTGTTCAGTTGCCACCCTGAGCTATACCTCCCATCAAACGGTCTAGATGCTTACACTGGATAAAATATCGTCTCAAATGAAGACCAATGAAGTCCAGTAACTGAAGTGTTGACCAAGATGACGATGGTTTCTTACCTCTCAAGTTGTTAGGCTGGAGAGACATGAATGCGCGAATGTTCCCTCGAAACTATACTCACTCTTGTGCCTGCAGTGTCCGTAGTCATGCCTTGTTCAGTCTCTGAATCAATTTTTGGCAGACGCATGGCTTTTCAAAGGAATGCCAAACACATTCTGCATGCATGTCCACGCTGCATTCTGTTCTCTGAGATTTTGTTACCCCACTGGAATTTCGTTCACCAGCGATTCGTCAACATTTGTTCACATTGGGAGGGCTATGGGGAAAGTCGACTTCATAATGAACTGATAGTCGATCACGCTGCATTCTGTTCTCTGTTTTTTTTTTACCCCACTGGAAATTCGTTCACGAGCAATTCGTCAACATTTGTTCACACTAGGAGGGCTATGGGGGAAGTCGACTTCATAATGAACTGATAGTCGAACTAGGGCAAACCGTTTTCGAAAGCTCACCAATGAAAATTTTGGCTCTGAAAAATCGGTCTTCTGGAATAAATCTGCCAACGAAAATATTCACGCTGATAGGTTCTATAGGCAGTAATGATCACAAACTGGGTAAGATTGGCGTCGGTAAAACAGAAATGAACCCAGATAAATTAGTAAAATCTGAGTTATAATGGCTTTCCTAGCTTTTTTCATGAACTTTCTTATTTACTTTGAATGTGACATTTTGCCCACAAGAATTGCCTTGTCTCACCGGGGTCCATTGTTCGCTTTTTCTACAGCCAATTTTTTCCGACAAAAATATTCGTTCTGTATTGTTTCTGTTTCAGTGATCAGAGATCTCCACCCAACATTTCCAAAGAGAATGAATCGTCTTCTCCCGAAAACTTCCACTCATCTTATATCAGGAATACCCACATTTTTGAATTATATTCCAACTCTTCACAAAGTTATTCGACTACTGATTGTGGTGAACCAAACACACATCGTGTCTTCTCAGCCAGTATGAAGGTAGTCTGCAATGGCAAACAGCTTAGCCGCTCACATTTTGATAGACCTAAGAAATGGCCCATTGAAACCAGGGTCCATTCTGAAGAAAACTCAGTGGCGGAAAGCACGCTAAATAATGTCAACAGTTCTAGCACTTCTAGCAGAACATCAACCACAACGGGTGCATCATACAGTCCTGGGGAAGACCGGCGTTCCTCTTCTAGTCTGTCTTTCGGTGAAGTTGACCCGGATGCAATAGAAAAAGCCAATTCAGTACGTTTTCCGACGCTTCCGGGATTTTCTAGTCCCAGAAATACACCGGGATACTCTGACACCCAGGGTGTACCCACTCAGCTCCGCTTTGACGGTCAGCAGTTTGAAAATTCTGTTTCAAAATCCGTGGTTTCTGATCCTGTTCACCTGTCCTTGACCAAGTCCGCCCCTCAGCTTTCACCGGTGGGACAGCTTGACTCTGTGCAACGGTTTTATGAGCGATACTACGCAAAACTTGTTAGTTATGTTGACTTCGTCTCGAACCGCTTCCCGCTTCCTGCTGCACTCGGTCTGGAGGACTTTAAGACGAGGAGTTTGGAGGCTGAAAGTCACCAGCTGGTACTGTGGTTAAATGAACGAAGCACAAGACTAGAGGGAAGCCAAGAGAGCTCAAACGATTTTCAAGGCACCCCTCGAAGTCTCTGTCCGTCGCTGACTTTATACTTTGCATGCTGTTGTCGCCGTTCCCAGTGTCTTTTTCCTGGGAATAGAATGGATACATGTTTCCGTGTCATCACTGAGAACCCAGTCACGTGGATGCAGGTACGTTAAACTAACCTGATATTCGGCTTTCCCGAGAGAATGCGTAAATTGCGAAAGTGTTTTTTCTAGCCTTTAATTCACATAGTGATGTATGGGTTCAGTTGTTGAGAAATTATACAAACAGTGTCATGAGAGCATCGCGTCTTTTCGCATCGTATTGCTCCAAGTAAAAAAGCTTCATGGGCTCTCAGAATACCCCACAATTTGTATAATGTCTTGGCTGAAAAACCGAAAGACGGCTGGCTACCTAATCTTTCTGATGAAAAATCTACAGACAGTCTCGGGTGAGCATTATTTAATAATTCGATACTGTGTCATCCAGGTAATAAGGTGAGCGACTATGGGTATGCTTTTCGTTGTCTTTGCTTCACTAAGATGATCCAGCTTACGAAATTTGTTTATTTATTCTCCATATCTATGAGTTCTTTGGCATGTGCTTCTCTCCGCCGTGAGACGAATTGCTGCCGGGAGAATTTGTTATTCTTAGGTCAGCTAGTATCGTGTGAGCTGGTTAATAGCTATTTTGAACTGAAGGAACAGAGGCAACCGCTAGCGCACTTCAACTATTTCTACAGTACGTTCTGCTACACCACACTAGCATTATGAGCCAAAGTGACACCATTATTCGTGTGATCGCAAAAGTCTCACCTAAGGATTTGGATACCGGGCAGGAAAATTTGATTCTCTTAAATTTTGACCAAATATGGCTTCCCGTATCCTAATGGGCCCAATGCCTACATAATTTTCGGTGTCAAACTTCTGCCCTTCTGTTCAATCTAGCCAAAACGGATTAGAAATAGGTAAATTTAAACGTAATCGGCGAATAAAACTTCAAGCATATCCGTCTAAGTATGCTTCAGAATGTACATAGCCAGTATATAATCGATATAATTGGCGAAAGACCACTAATACCTCTCTTGTCTTTCCTATTTAACGCAAATTCACTTTAATTGGATTTCTCAGATACCTGCCGTGTTCACTTTTTCGGACTAACAAGCTTAAGCTATAGTGTAAGACATGCACCGTATTCCTAAAGGTTGGTAGACCACTATTAACTTTTAAGCCTGGCTAGTGAGCCGGCACTTTTACAGTTGGGAGCACGTGATGAGTGGCGTGGCACCGTATAACTGGCCGGCAGCACATTAACTATGGTCATCTGATTAATGCGCCCTGCAGACAGGCACATCATTCAGGTAACTCCCGTTTTATTCCCGTACACAGTTGAGCAAGCACGAAGTAGATTCAGAAGCAGATGGGGTTAAGTTAACCCAAATTAACAAGTTGAACAGACGAAAGTTCTGCGCGCATTTTGCAATAGAACAATAAGTGAGTCCAAGTTTAGGCATTCACTTTACCCACAGAAGTCCTTGCAAGTTTCGTAAAACGGCTGTTAATCCCTCCTTCAGGAGGGCGAACAAGACACCCGGTATTAAAATTCACGATAGAATTTGATCGACTTGTTTTAGTTGTTACACCCTTTCGATACTTGGCTACCATGACACCCGAAGTGCTGAAATACTGCTAGGTCTGCCAATCATGGACAAGATCAGTCGAGAAGCTGAAATTGGGTTTGAAACATAAACCTTCCAGCCAGTAATTCCATCCCTTAACTGGTTTTGTGAATGGCTTATTGATGATGGCACATGATGATGGTAGTGAGCTGAGTGTGGATGATCCAGATGAACCGATTTGATCTTGTTCGATAAAAAAGCCATAATGGTCCCTCTGCACTTACATTCGAGAAATTTATGTTGACCCTAATAGCTAGTTGACTGTAGTAGATGGTAAGCATAGAGCGACACTATGCATCAGCTTATTTCTGCACCGAATATTTAATACTCTAATGGATTGATGGCTTGATGCATTCAATCTACCTCACAGACGCGCAACCAGTGCTTCGAAAAATGTCTTTGATGAGTAAAAACGCAGCCACCAATCTGATTAACCACTTTACGAGAAAACACAGCACACCTCACTTCGTTTGAATTCTTTAGGATAGGAAAAATGTCTTCGTAAAGTTATTGACGTCTTAAGTTTTGATCGGTGTTTTTGGAGATGGCTTAGTCAGAGAGAAAGGAGCTGTCTCTTTGACCCAGAAAAATTGTTACACTATCCAAAGAGTAGAGACTAATTCGTTGCATTATCCCAAGCTAAGTCATGCTCACTCCACTTCCTCCCCATTATCATGAATTTCGGTGCTGATTACTTCATTATATCAGATGTATCTCGGTTTCTATGGGTTAGACGCGACGTTCCAGGTGGAAAATATCGAGAGGTTGAAAGGAGAATGCAGTGCATGAATCAATGGTTTTGGAAAGCGTTGGTAAAATAAAATGGCTCCCTTGGTGGTGGAAGCTCATTAGTAGCTATTGCATGTCACCCAACCAACGGTTCCACTGCTCCTCATTGTGCAGTGAAATCTTTCATATCACGGTGACCAAATTGGCTGAGAAACGAGATGTTTGTTTTGCATGTGGTATCAGGATCTAAGGTAGCCTCAGCCACTTTCTCGGCATACTTTTCTGACTGTAACATTGACAGAAATATTGATTTTGGTGATGCGCCAAAAGGACCTCCAGATTCGTTCCTATTTGGGGAACGCAGCGATTGTAATTTTAGCCCGGATGTTGTTTGTCATCCCAATATTTCTAACAATTCCCGATCCACTTTGTTTCACATACTACAAATACTTGAAACCGGCAAAGCTTATCCACATTGTGTATCGCATTCCTCATTCACACTCTTTACTGCACCGTGTTCGTTTGTTCTGTGACGCAACAAGTTTTTTATCAGGCTTGTAATCAAACAGACAAAAATAACCCAGGCCTTTTAAAGGTAGATGACCAACCCAAGTGAGCGTGGATGCTAGCCAAATACACGGAACTTTCCTTGATCTGACTGACTAATTTTTGTCTTTCTTGTACCACAAACAACAACAACATTGGCTTTTGGGATTCTCATGGGAATATGGCCGTCAACTATTGATAGCTTACGAAATCATATTAAACAGATTAAGCGCAAAAACCGGAATTAAATATGATGGGGTAGATGGAAATCGAGTAGATGACGACAAACTTGAGGTAGGATTTTGCGCTTCTCATCCACCCAACTCTCGAGTTCATTGAGACAAATTTCTTCTTGAGCAGTCAGAACAAACATGAGGCACAGCTTTTAACATGTTTCTCCATTGCGCGGACGAAGTTCAAAATCTCCAGTTCGTAGATTTCTACAAAGGCATCCACTTGGAACAGTAACAACGAACGTATACCAGCGTCTATCAGCAGCAGTCACAATCATACATCTTTCCGTCAGTGCATAACGAATGTGTGCATGGTCGCTGACTGCGTCCAGTTGAGAATGTAGTAAATTGCTGTGTTATTAAATCGATCAGACTCCAGAAAGCTAACCGGCGAGTTGAGCGTGTAGCATGTAAATGTGCAGCCCAACAAAGCGCGTTGTGGAGCCCCTCTATCACACTTGTCTAGTTTCGTAGGCAAGACAGCATATGCTAAGCACACATACCCACAACAAGTTACTCGACCAGTTATTGATCATTCATTACCAAGTCATGTGTGATTTCTGGCGCATTAGTGCGTCACCCAGTGGTCATAGATGGTAATGCCACTCTAAAAGCATCGAGTAGAATAAGCAGAGATTATCTTATGGTTATGGTTGACCAGAAAAGCGGTTTGGTAACTTTGTGGTTGTTCCTGAATCATTTTCTGATTGATCAAGTCTACAAACAATAGCAAGCGAGCTGAAGAGCAGTTGCACAACCCATTTAATCTGCTATGGACGTATTTATCACACCCTGCTTTTCGCAACGACCGTGCTACAATTCATCAAGTCCAGAATCAAGCATGTTGATATCAAGCTGTTTTTTGCCCCTAACTACTCCCATAATGTAAAGATGTAACTCATCTCATGACATCTTCACGTCAAAAGATTAAAAGATCAGGGAATGATGGTAGTGAGCAACAATGAATGTGAATCATTGACGAAATACAACAACCAGCTTATTCCTTTAGCGTTAATCAAAGACTCAAATGAGTACCTCGTTCATCATTTGCAACGAAATGAGATGCGAACAGACCGCCTCACTTTTCAGTTGGCGCGATATTCGATGCATCGCATTATGTTTTCTTCACAGAACACAGTCCTCATTAGGTTGCTGAAAACTCTCCGACAGCCAACTATCGGTTTCAACACTCTTGGGATTTATCAGTCAAGATGTAGTCCCTGATTTTCCATCATCATCAGACCACAAACACAGTTTGTGGAATATACTTATTGTCAACTTACTGAACACTCTTGTATCAGTCAAGATGTAGTCCCTGATTTTCCATCATCATCAGACCACAAACACAGTTTGTGGAATATACTTATTGTCAACTCAACTTGGTTCTCGCTAGGGACCCAAGTGCATACCACCTTTATGATCTTGAAGTGGATGTGCCTCGTGAGCCACAAGAAGGCGAAACCGGTTGTGGACTGCCGGCGAGTTTTCACCAAATTTAGAAGCATTAGGTTCTGTAAGGAATGTATAATGGGGCTTCTCGAGTAGTGTGTCATCCAAAAAATGAGGTGGCATCTGTGCAATATATATAATATATATAGATATATATAGTGGACGGCATAAAATCAAACAGTTCCATTTGAATCCTTTTCTAGTACGACAGCATTTAGAAATAAGTCAGTTTCGTTAAATTAGTGCCCAAATATATGAAAATATATTAAATACATCACCCTGCTGTTACACCCTTTTGGTGCTTAGGTGTCATCTCACGTGTAGGAAACGGGGGGATTGAGCTATCATCGGGTTCGCAAAGCTTAGACAGCATCAATCGATAAGCTGAGGTAAATTCACCCCTCAGCTACTTAGCTACCTCAAGTTTGAGTATAACGTAAGATTGGCTTCAACTCGAAGCTTCAACAGGACCACATTAGAAAGTGAGCTGCAATTCCAGTAACTTATGAGTTGACTTGATGGGCGCCAAGGAGGGAGAAACAGGTCGTGGGCTGTCGAAGAACTTTCAGCAACCTTCTGAGTGGTTTCTTTTGCGGAATCGTTTTATTCAGAGTATAAATTTGCCCCTTCTCCTAATGAGGCAATGTTAGCAAAGCGCTTTACTGTGTACCAAAACAAGTATACCAGACCTATTGTGACGAAGACAGATACTGAACACTATATTTAGGCCTCCGCTTAACTGGGATCGTGTGTTTTGCTACACCTAATTCGGTTATATTAATTAACTTAGTTAGTTACTGGAGACCAAAGCTTGATGGAAAGATTCATAGATGTCTAGATGTTTCTTCTGTCAAAGATTAACAGACTGGGTATATGCCGGAACCTTATTTGTCCAGGTTGTGCTCGACAAACAAGGTAATCTTACCATTTAATGTTTGATGGTGGATGCATAGCTTGCAAAAACAGTTTAGTAAGTGACAAATCACTACTTCTGGAGATGGATAGGTGACGGTGAACTGATCCGGCAAGTGATCAAGGTGTTACCGGGTTACTCGGCTTAGGCCTTTTTGGATGGTAAGGTTGATTTACTGTTTCTAGTGGGAGCTATCTCAGCTGACTGGCTTTTGCCAACCTGATTTGGCGAATTGAGCCCCGATCCATTCCGAGTTTTATGCTGACTGATTGCGAAAAAGTTGCCCACCTGAATCGTGGGTAAAATGCTTCATGGTTTGTGTATTTTTACGGGTTTCTTCAACGATGCTGTGCACTTCGGCATAAGGGTATTCATACAGTGAAGCCCACTACTGATATCTGTATAGTTCATGCTGCAAGAGATACTGATGAACACGGGCAAATTCCAGTTTAGTTCAAATATTGATCCTCTTACATGGCGTCTAATTCACAAAATTCCACCATGTTTCTCTCTGTCAGATCATTATCTTAGGCACACAAGTCAAGTACGGAAAGGCACTGCCTTCGGAACATCTAGCTATGCGAAATTTGCGATGGTTTTGGGCACAAATCGTCGACCCATCAGCTTGTTCTTCACGTCAACGCGTGCATACCACCTTTATGATCTTGAAGTGGATGTGCCTCGTGAGCCACAAGAAGGCGAAACCGGTTGTGGACTGCCGGCGAGTTTTCACCAAATTTAGAAGCATTAGGTTCTGTAAGGAATGTATAATGGGGCTTCTCGAGTAGTGTGTCATCCAAAAAATGAGGTGGCATCTGTGCAATATATATAATATATATAGATATATATAGTGGACGGCATAAAATCAAACAGTTCCATTTGAATCCTTTTCTAGTACGACAGCATTTAGAAATAAGTCAGTTTCGTTAAATTAGTGCCCAAATATATGAAAATATATTAAATACATCACCCTGCTGTTACACCCTTTTGGTGCTTAGGTGTCATCTCACGTGTAGGAAACGGGGGGATTGAGCTATCATCGGGTTCGCAAAGCTTAGACAGCATCAATCGATAAGCTGAGGTAAATTCACCCCTCAGCTACTTAGCTACCTCAAGTTTGAGTATAACGTAAGATTGGCTTCAACTCGAAGCTTCAACAGGACCACATTAGAAAGTGAGCTGCAATTCCAGTAACTTATGAGTTGACTTGATGGGCGCCAAGGAGGGAGAAACAGGTCGTGGGCTGTCGAAGAACTTTCAGCAACCTTCTGAGTGGTTTCTTTTGCGGAATCGTTTTATTCAGAGTATAAATTTGCCCCTTCTCCTAATGAGGCAATGTTAGCAAAGCGCTTTACTGTGTACCAAAACAAGTATACCAGACCTATTGTGACGAAGACAGATACTGAACACTATATTTAGGCCTCCGCTTAACTGGGATCGTGTGTTTTGCTACACCTAATTCGGTTATATTAATTAACTTAGTTAGTTACTGGAGACCAAAGCTTGATGGAAAGATTCATAGATGTCTAGATGTTTCTTCTGTCAAAGATTAACAGACTGGGTATATGCCGGAACCTTATTTGTCCAGGTTGTGCTCGACAAACAAGGTAATCTTACCATTTAATGTTTGATGGTGGATGCATAGCTTGCAAAAACAGTTTAGTAAGTGACAAATCACTACTTCTGGAGATGGATAGGTGACGGTGAACTGATCCGGCAAGTGATCAAGGTGTTACCGGGTTACTCGGCTTAGGCCTTTTTGGATGGTAAGGTTGATTTACTGTTTCTAGTGGGAGCTATCTCAGCTGACTGGCTTTTGCCAACCTGATTTGGCGAATTGAGCCCCGATCCATTCCGAGTTTTATGCTGACTGATTGCGAAAAAGTTGCCCACCTGAATCGTGGGTAAAATGCTTCATGGTTTGTGTATTTTTACGGGTTTCTTCAACGATGCTGTGCACTTCGGCATAAGGGTATTCATACAGTGAAGCCCACTACTGATATCTGTATAGTTCATGCTGCAAGAGATACTGATGAACACGGGCAAATTCCAGTTTAGTTCAAATATTGATCCTCTTACATGGCGTCTAATTCACAAAATTCCACCATGTTTCTCTCTGTCAGATCATTATCTTAGGCACACAAGTCAAGTACGGAAAGGCACTGCCTTCGGAACATCTAGCTATGCGAAATTTGCGATGGTTTTGGGCACAAATCGTCGACCCATCAGCTTGTTCTTCACGTCAACGCAGCATTCTTCGAGTCCATTCTGACAGTGCTAGATACTCCAATACTCAGTACACAGTTCCCGGAATATCTCCATCAACGGTTGCCCGAGAACAAGCAGAATACGATGGTGCACGCCCGAAATCCCCTCTTCTCAATCGGATCCGAACGTGGAATTCTATGCGAACGCGATCTCGAAAACAACTGTCAAAATTCAACAGCTTCTTCCTGCTCGCCACTCGAAGCTTTCCAAACTCAAAGGAATGTGAGACAATAGTTAAGGAGCTGAAGGAAGCCAGGTTTTTCGAACTTTTTGAGCCGGTTACAGATCCAAAAAATGCCACTGAGAAGGTTCGTTTTATTAATTTGGTTTGGTTACGTGCAACTTTTGTAAATCTGTTCCTCTCTGGATGAGATAAATCACTCGCCAGGTGCTGGATATAGGTTGTTCCACGTACACATTTGCTGTTTGCCAACGATTTTTTGAGGCATTGCTGAAGTCTGGTGGGAACACCGGATCAGTGATGCTGAAGTATGTCGAATGGTCCTCGGGAAAAAAATCGCCCATGGTAGATAAACTTGTCAAACCCCATGGGTTGCGCTGACTTGGCCACGTGCTCAACTTGACAACAATTTTCGCACAACCAAGCGAAGGATGGAGACGAGCCTGAAGAGTTCAAACAGTGACTTTGCAGTGAGGTGTAACAGCCATTACCAGCAAACTCGGCTAAGCTATTCGTTGCAATCTCCCTGTATGGGTATCTCGAGACAAGACATACCAGTGATTAGACACACTAACAAATGCAGCCCAGTCGCGCACTCAATGTATAGTTTCCTTTTCCAGTTTCCAAAATGAAAAATCCACTGACAACCCTGTATTTGCGTATCATTTGTATCAGCTACCGCCTCCAATGCGCAGCTAACTTCCTCCATGAGCAAACAGAACCGTAGCAATTATAAGTATCGTACGGGAAGCAAGCGGTTTTCACAGCAAATGGTGACGTAGCATGAGTCTTACCAAAGAGCGTTGAAAGCATTGTTTCCGAAAAATGCACTAAAGACCGTGACTGACAACTCTTTACTAAACCGCTTGGCTCATGGAAGCATATTAATTGTGACATTGGCACGTGGTCCAGTTAGAAAAAGAGACTAAGGTGTGTTACATTCTGACAGCCTAAAATCGTTCTTACTTGGTATGAAATAGGAATTCCTGAGAAATCAGTAGTCATCTGATATGTGATTAGGTACATCATAATGGCGAAATACCATATTACTAATTTGAACTCACGTAAAGTGACGTAGTCGAATTCCGTAGGGTAAGTGAAGAGATGAAGGTTAACTACCCTATAAATGTTTCATTTTAACTGAAAACACTGATTTAATTGGATATGGTGGCCGATCAGTTGTTCTTCACAATAATCCTCACGTATCTTCTTTTGCACACAAAGTACGGGTAAACGAGGTTCGATTTTTGGTCCGGAAACAAAAGATCTTTTGGTGATAAGGTATTTTATATCTGAAAATTTTTCCTGTCAATATCAAGTATAGTTTTGTTTACTCATTCACATGGACACTGAACACGAGGTGTGTGGGTCTGATTGCACTTTCATTTGTTCAACCATGAACATACTGGCCTACTTTAACTGCCGACCGTTTAATATCACTACCGACTCGAAACTGCTGGAATTTACCCTCCCATATGTTACCAAACCTCGGTTAATCAGGGAGTTCGGTTGGGTTCACCGAAGGCCTGTACGCTAGATGAGGTTCGGGTGCTTTATACGGAGGCAGTATCCTTATTCTCACCCTTGTTCGTTTCGTTGGATGCCTCTAAGTCAACATATTTTAATCTTCCCCAAATTTAAAGCTGATGTAGCAAGGGGACTCGTGAGGAGATAGGTAACCACGATTTGGGCTCCTGCTGAGTGTGTGAACTCTGCACCAGCCTAACCAAGCTGTCCACAGGAAATTAAACTGATACGCCTGTTTAAATGTTAAATTCATGATGTATGGAAATAGCCAAGTTTTTCGTGGTAAATCAAGTGACAATGACCAAGTTATCACGTATGCCTTTTTAGGAAACCTAATGCATTCGAAAGTTTTTGACTCTGCAAGGTGGAAAACCGGTAGACCTTTTGCAGCCAGCTTAACTGATTGGGGAAAATTTGTGGGGTTCATGCTTTTTGTCCACCATGTAGCAACCTGAGTACTGTCTGACAACCTCCAATTTCTAGTGAGGGAAGACATGGAGATTTGTGTCTCGGTGGCCTCATCACTAGACACGATACATATGCTGTCATTTAGAGCAAAGTATTATGGTAAAAACCACATGAGGCCAGATAAAACTTAGTCATTCCTAATTACGGATGACGTCCAACTACTCGAACTTCACCTCGTTCACGGGATCCGGCTCGAAAATCCTGAGCACGGTCTTGGCCGCTGACGGTCATGTGGGTATGGCAACAACCAGACATGTTATGGGGCACTAAAGTGAAAAAAGGTAACGTCGAGATAAAGTGTAGATGAGTACTCATTGTAAATAAATTTCACAAAGCAGCTTTATAGCTATTTGGCTGTATCTTCGGTTAGAGAAAATATGTGGTAACTAGTAAGAATGAATTGTTCCAAAGCTGCTTCTGATTGGCAGATTTTGTTTGCAGCAGCAAACAAACAACCAGATCCAAGACTGTCCTGAAGCATTACCGACACCCTGAGCTCTAGTGGGAATGATCGAACTTCACTCTCCCTTCCGAGTTATAAGCTCCTCCATATTTGCAATGTCTGTAGTGGGTGTAGTTGCTTGTGTGTAACACCATATGAACCAAGTGTAGTTTAGTACCAGTTCATTGAGAAGTTCTGTCCTTCTTCGTCACTGCAAGAACTTTTTTTATTTTTTCTGATATCTCAACATGGATATTGGCAGTTCACACCAGATTGAATATTTTTCTGTATCAATTCGTATAGGTCCGTAAATCACGGTTCGCTCAGTCCTATACTAGTTTATGTGAATTCACCTTTACTAAGTTGCTGACACTTTACCGACGAGCATTTCTGGAGCTTTTTGTCGAAAGTTCCCCTTTAATTATTGTCAGTGATCATATTTTATGGATAAACACAGTGAACCCTTATAGTAAACTTGTTGGTGGATTCATATTAGGTTTGTCCTTATAAATTCCGATCTGTTTTCCATTTATGTTTCGGCAAAGGTCAGTCAAAACTACGCGAACCGGTGGTGCTGTTTTCTGTGCAATCAGTCACCACGACGTTGTGTTTCTGGGTCTAGATCAGAAAACACCACAGTTTGCGCAACGAAGCCCCAAAATTCGAGAATAATGCACCCCCCGCCTAATTCAATACAGTTGGAAACCTGGTGTCCCGAAATGACCGCGCAACTTTATTTGCGGCACGCTAGACGGATTCCCGTTGCAATGGTTTGGATTAGCCGATGGCAGAAACATGAAGTTATACTGAAAGATGGAATTCTGGGCTGGAGGAGACGGGATGAACGACGCTTAAGCAAAGACGAGCAATCCGCCAGTAATAAACGACCTGATTCAACTTCAAAATCATCCCGGATAAACCGAAACTCTGAACACCTTGTTGGTGATGATCTTCAAGTAGGTGATTTGGGACGTTTAACAAAATGACCCCTTTGGGATGTTGGAAGAAATCATGAATTTTGTTTAAGGCCTGTGTATGGTCATCTTTGTCTAGCGGTTGACCCAGAAATGACTTGATTTAAGTGGGTCATACGCTGTCCTCATGGCGGTATGAGCTTACAAAAAAAAACAGGTGCCGTCCGAACGAACAATAAATCTCGAGTCCAATGTTTCTGTCATAGAAAAGACAGTCCAAATAACTTCAAGTAAAAATCATTTTGTTATGATAGCTTTCGGCACATTGTTGCCGAAAGGACCTCCAGGACTGGACTTTCCAAGCTTGAAAAGAAGCAGGTGGAATCCAGGATAGCTGTTGAGAAAGTCCAGTTAAGGTCCTGGTTCTGGCAGGACCCTGAGCACACGGATTAAAATTCAAAATATTTTGGGCACCAAATTGTTCGAAATTTCGGATGACAAAGTCTAGGTTACCTCCGTCTCTCAGTAAGTTCAGACAAAAGATTCGTGACACTCGAAAAATCTTGGATGACTCATTGGTTGGTCAAACGGAGCGGTCACGAGTGTGATGAAAATTTTGAGGATGAAGGCTTAGCTTAGTATCCGAATAATTAAACCAGTCTGGGACAAAGAAATATCTAAACCCTACCCCATACAAATAATATTCGAACAAGTCAAAATGCATCACCTGTTTTGAATTCCACCACCCTAATTTCACCAATACAACTTCCGCTACACAAAGCCGAATAAAGTGCCAGACTGTTCTCATGTGTTAGACATAACAACGGTTTGTATTCATCAGGGAGAACGTAAACCCACTTTTTGTCTACCAAGTTGGAAAAAAATCGAATCAGCCGACCAGCAAATAAAGTCCAAATAGAATTTCTATAGGGAAAGGGGTTAGTCATTCCATTGGTCCGTTTGGGTTTGCTTTTCAGCAGGTTGGATGTTTATCCAAATCGTGGTGGTGGATGTGACAGTGAGAGTGACTCAGTCGAGTTGGGTACAATAAACTTGTGATTTAAGGTAAGTGAAGGCTACACATATACATTCGCCTGGCAGATGCATCATACGCCGATTGATACCTTCGAATGAGTTTGGTTGCAGTTGATGGGAGCAGTGCATTCTGGAAGTAAGCATGGACCAATACAGACAGAATTGGGTCAGAGTCATTCTTTACGATAAAAAAAATTGCTGACGACCCAGATTAATGATGAACTAATCACGATTAGGTGGAATTAGAACTTTCAAAGTCCAAGGAGCGATCGGATAAATCTAGGGCGAGTACTCAATATGAAATAGCTCGTCTTGCGCTTGAAGTTGATGAGTGCGTAAAATGGTACATACTCATCAGCTAACTGCTCGGGCTCAATTAATGCCAGATTGTCTAAATGACCATTGTCATGACCATTAGATTATTGCCACATCCACCCAGTGGATTTTCCGATTCAGTTCACACCCCTACCTTATAAACTCTGTGAATTATTTAGTAAACGGACTAAACTTTGTCCAGACAGCTACCACAACCTATGACTTCACGGAAAAAATGCATATTTTTAAGACCCGTTTACTTACCCGCATTTTACTAGGCGCAACTTCCAGTTATAGTTTTACCTCTTCATAAACAAATATTGTTGTGAATTCCCTCTATCTATGTTGCATTCGAGGTGATTTATCTGTCAATTCATGCTTCCTCACCTATTCAATCCAATAATATGATGAAAGTGAGCTCTTGCTGCTGGTCAATCGATCACACACAGTTACTCACGTGCAATTGATGAGGACACACGAAGTCGCTGCGGTAGTCTATGTCGCTTGTTGTGTACATGATGCAGGGTAAAACTGTTGGTTTGATGCGTTTGAATATGAAACACAGTGGTCACAGAAGAAAAATAGCCATAGAATTCCCTTTGCGAACGCGGATAAGAATGTCAAATAGTTGTGCGACGACTCCAGAACACACGAACACTAGACTTCTGTACGGGAAAGCCCATCCACAGCGGTGTTTGACAGGATTAGCTGAGAGCCGTTGCTCTTTCGAGGTGGATGCTGTAGATGACATTTCAACTTGAGCTTCGACTTAGCAAGGCACAGCAATGAATAGACCATTTTTTAAACACACCGCTGTTTTTCACAGCCCATTTACATAGGAGCTGAGGCAGCCAGAAGCCCTCACTTGAGAAGAATCCACACGTAAAGTTGAGCAAAAAGATATCATTTGACTGGAAGCTGGAATTGTTAAAGACAGTGAAAGTTTTGAACACAGATAGGAGAAGAGTATTCCAGGATTGTGCGTTTCTGGAAAAAAGGTAGTAAGGTGTATCTGAGTAGACGAAGTATCGCTCTAGTCTTTGGTCGACTATGTTTGTAAGCCGAATGTTTTTCGAGTTTTCTTCGAAGGGGGCGTTAGGCCTTATATTACTGGTCATTTTAGTCTGTGCGCTAGTTTCGATGTTTCAGCTGTTGGAAAGGACACCCATCGCTCAGCTCCGGGAATGCACTCGTGCGTCATTCAGTCACTAGCATCCCATTCAATCTGCTTCCCGTTTCTGGTGTTTCCAGGAATGAATTACTTCACTATTCACTTCGATTGATATTCTAGTTGCCGGGGCATTTTCCTTCCACAAGTTTAAACGTGTTATCAACCAGCGCAACTAAATATTACCAGTTTAGCATAGCAAAGTGTATACGCCTTGGAAACATACACACAACACCTTGTTGAACAGGATAACAATGCTGATGAAAATAACAGGGTTTGCAATTTAAAGAGGCATTTGTTTTCCCTCTAACATTAGTATGCGATGTCCTCTTAGCCGATGTTCTTTCAGGGAGTGTAGGTCTGCGTCCGATTAGGATGACGGTATCTGTGGGTAGGAAATTACGCATGTGATATCAGATCACGGTGTTATCGAGTCAGCTTTAGTATTTCATTGAAGCATTACCTGCTGTTAAAGTATATCCATTTATGCTTGATCCCACGGCCGGCCAAAGTGAATCTCACCACAGATCAGTTGTATTATTCGCCGTCAATGATCATTCTCCTCCGTCCTGAATTTCGATCAGTTGGTAAAATAGAGAGGCAGCGCGACAGCCGCATTGCAGAATCACTACCGTCCGTCCAAGTAGATCGACGTCGTAAATTGCACCAAGAAAAGTTTCCATACCTGTCTCTTAAGTATCCAAACTCACCGAAGGCTACACGTCTGTGGAAATTCCAACTTGGTTTTCATGGGTAACCTATTCGACATTTCTTTGCACCAAAACAGGCTGAATTTCAGCCAATGTGAACAGATGCTGTCTATTTTGGGTGTAGTATATATTTTACTGTCTCCAAAAACCTATTTTACGCAAGCCCAAAAAATATGAATTATAACGCTGACTTCAGAGGGTGATAATTAGTCATGGCGTTACCCATGACGGACACGCCTTATTTAACCTAGGGCACGAATAATGGCTGAACTGCAATCAGGCCAGGTCATCTACTAAAAAGACTCATTAGTGATGGGTGGCTGAAATAGTTCTGGGAGTGCTAGTACAACGTCTTTCACAAAATAAGGAACACCAAAACCTACCTGCCTGTGGCTTTCAGGAGAACAGGCAACACAAGTTTTCTTACAGTCAGTTCAGCCGGTCGAACAGGTACAGTGTGAACCACTCAGCATGGGAAATTCCACATATTATCCTTCCATTCTTTTTATACCTAATTTGTCTGATATGTCCTTATGAATTGGTGTGATCACTTTGACCCTGGTATTGCCTTGGTGTTGGTGGTGATGGCGAGTGCGTCTTTAAAGGAGGTCCAAGGCACGAGCAGATCTATTGGGCTTCGAATAGCTATTTTATCAGCTGATAAGTAATGCCATTGTCCTCATGAATAGGGTAGATATTCGGCTTTCAGCCAGAGGTAACCTTTTCGAGAACATCCATAAGGCGTGATTACTGACAGGAAGAAATCGTTCTTGGGGGAATAACGTATAGTGACGTCAGATCTGGCAAAACAACGTCAACGCTTAATGATCAAAGTATCTGAACTAACTGTCACACACCAGTTCCGCCCCAATCAAATTCTACCTGTACCTGTTGATGGCATTGAGAAGGTCTTCACTACCTAATTATTGTGTGTACAGCTGAATATTTGCAGCTGCATGGAAGCAAAACTCACAAAACTCGACGTTCCTCTGTAATTTCCGTTTCAGCGCGCACCCCCTGCCAGTGAATGCATTCATAAGAACCAGTGGACATGTATCTTCGTCGGAACGATAGTGAAAATCGAAAGTATTAGGAACAAAAAAACTGATCAGCTGCTCCAACTTCAACTCACAATTCGGAATAATGGCGTGCTTTTTCTCAAGTCCCTACCACAGTTGCGACTGAAACAACCCGCAGTTTCCTCCGCAATTCCGAGAGTGCCAAATGAAGTTGAGGAACTCACAGAATGGTCACGTGCCCTACAGGTTGCTATGATTCGTGCCCACCAAAAGTTGAATATATGACTAACTTTCTAGTTATATGCATTCAATGGACCTTGGTGACCCACTTTTCGTGCTTCACTTTCCCATCAAAGACAGTTGTTTCCAAACGCTGACTTGTTCCTAATGTGGAGCAATTCGAACTTCTATTAGGTAGCGTTGTCAGTCAGCAGTTTTGTGATACTTGTATATATGATGGAATTCATAGCATTTTATTACCCTCACTCCGCAACATAGCTTCGTTCTTCATATATAAAAATGCCACCGTATTATCGAAGTATGTTTTCTGAAGAAAAATCTTTCATTTCAATGCAGCAGCAATGGACACCAAGATCGTGCTGCTACGGTTATGGGATGGAAATCAACTCCACGATAAGTAGATGCAAAACGAACATTTATTATCAGTACGAGAACTTTTGATTCCTTTGGGATTGTCATATGCAATAATTGAAGGTGGGAAAACTTGGTGCAGGCGATTGCGGAAAAGCAAAATCAACGGCTCTTGATACTTAAGGATGGCAGTTGCCTCGTTTTGAACTGCCAACATCATTAGGGAAGGAGAGCGTTCTGCTGGTTAGTTTGAGGTTGGGCGCATGCTACTCGGCAGTCAGTACGCGCGCTGACAATGTCTCTTCGCATGGTAACATGGTGACCACAAGCCAACTGCGAGGCTCAGTGGGCAGATCGACTGCCACCTGACCAACAGTCAATAAACTCACCTGAGCTGCCAATATTTAGCCGCATAACTGGTTGTGAATGAGGGCCTTACTACTACCCAGATTCGTAACAAACTCCCTCGTATTCACCTGTTCTAAATCCTACTGCTAATCGTGATAAGCCCCCTTTTGAAAAAAAAACAATGACCTGATGCAATATTGAGTTCCTTCAATTGTAAACTAGTTAGCGTTCCTTCCGATGTTCCACAGAATCATTTACACCGGAGAACTTTCCTCCCGAAAAATCCCGACTCAAACAAACGAAAATAAGCTATGTGGTGACACCTATAACCCCTGTTTGTCGAGCCATAAGCAGGTGATAATCTTGATTCTTACTTGCTTACTTGTCTGAACTCTTAGTTATTCTACTGCTGGGGCAAGGCTGACTCTTTGAGCTCCCCTAAAAACGCCACAGACCACCGTATTTAGTAGAAACAGACGTAGGATTGTGGCTTTTTTAGACATAGGTATCTGACGATGATGAAACAGGTGACTTACTTAGAAGAGGTAACTGATTAAGTCTGTTCGTGTGTATGGAACTTTGGTGCAGCCGAAATTTGCATAAGGTGCCGAATATGACAAGCCAAACACAACTATCCTACACTGTAAACTATGCACGAGACCGTTAGTTTCCTCCCTGTCCGCCTACTCAGACAAGGCCTGCAGTTTTTTTGATCTAACTCACGTCTCCCTGTTTTTATGCACACCAGCTAACCTCACCACCCTTCACGGAAGTTATATCGAAATTTAAGTCCGAATTGCGATGAACTGTGAAACGATATCCCAGTGACACTTCCCCGTTATCCGTTATGGTAAGTTTACTATACGTTATTCACCAAATCCATGCATATTAGCGAAGTCCGGAAAACTGTCACCATTGCTTACATTGTGGTGTTTGCTAATCCTGGATCTCGCTTTAACATACCGGTATCTTCTGGGAATTCACAGCCTGGACAACTCTTAAACGAAATAAATATGTCCAGAAACGTTTGTCGTGTTTTCTTCAAGTCGGCATTTGTTAATGACATTTATTCTTCTTCGCGAAGCTGACTTTTTTCAATTCATGCAAACGACGCTGTCAGATTGGTTGTTGATTATTAACGTTTCAGAAGACAGCATTAAGTGGATTGTTGCATTGTATGATGTATGACTTCATACTGCTATTCTTCGTTAGAATGATGCACTCGGAGGATATTTTATGCTTTCATGGCATCCCCGGTAATTCTTTGAACTTATCTACCGCCGGAAAGCGTACACTGTGCTGAAAAGCGAAATAGCGGAGTCAGGTATCAGTATGTTTTTCGAGCGTGTTATGGAAGCCGACATCTGCCCTCGTTTCTGACTGCATGCAGTTTTGCCCGGAAAGTTGGTTTGGTTTTTACAGGTGCAATGTGATGATCAGACCAATTCAGTCTTGGTTCATTTGAATTGCCATACAAAACTATCGCAGATCAGGTCACTGTGCCCTTGATGGCGTATCTCGCACAGTGCCGTTTGCGTTGGTCATACGGTGAAACCTATTAACTTTATTTCATACGGACGGTTTTCTGATATTTCTATTTGCGGGTCAATATGTCACTCACTCCTGATGCACACAGTACCTTTCAGTTAAACTGGCAATAATATAAACTGACAGCTAGTAACAATAACAATCGTTTAGTTGTAACACCCTTTCGGTGCCTTGCTACCGTGTCACCCGAAGCAACCACGATGGCTGGGACGCTGCCAGTTTCCCCAAGTCTAAACAGGGGAAGTCTAGAGGCAGAGGTCGGGTTCGAACCATAGATCTTCTGGCCAATAAATTCGCACTCTAACCTGTGAACCGCTCGAATTCCCGTTGGCAGTTGGCTACGCGGACGCAATATACTTCTATGCATCGATTGTCGTACTCACTGAAGCATGGGACAGTCTGTGTGCAGCACATTCGGTTGATGAATGGAACATCAGCTGGAATTTTGTCGAGTCTGCTCCTAAAAGCAGCATGTTTCTTAAGTGAGTGTATTTCACTAATAACTGCACGACCACATCGAAACCGACATTCATACTGCTTATATTATCGAATTCCTTTTCTCACTATGATCTCGCTTGTTGGATTGCCCACTTCGAACTAAATTCGTTATATGAGGCTGGGGTGGTCCAATGTATACAAAAGAAATGGCAAATATGACGAATGCTTTTGTTGGGGATCGGTCAACGTCATGGCAAAGCACAGTGGTGCATACACTTAACGTAATAACAGAAGGCTTATTTGACTTACAAGTGAAGCATATCGGGAGAAAGCATGCAAGTTCACAGGGAAACGCAATGAAAAGCCTCCTTGTGAAAGCCCACACATGACGGAAAGTAAGGGAGGTGCGACAGCATGAACATGATAGAATGATAAATTCCACTTTGAAAGATGTATACACATCAAATACTGGTATTCACAAGCATACAACACTTTCAATAAATCTACCATATCGAGTTTAAAATTACTTGTGGAGACAGTGACCATCGTCCTTTGTGGTCGAACGTCAGCTATCTAAGCTACGCCAGCCGGATCCGAATCTTCTTTTTTACTCATATATCAAGCCCGGAAAATGACCCCACTGCAAAAGGCTTTTCAACTGCTGATAACAATCACTGTTGGTAGAAGGTAAACAGAAGGTAGGATCAAATATATTCATGAAGCACAATTAAGGTGATGCCCTGCTACATAAACTCCAACATATCCGTCGTTAAACGATATTCATCGTTCAGACAAGTGGAGAACTGTCTTACAACTAGCCATAGTAACCTCAACCGAAAAGCTAATTGTGATAAAAAGGGCCCTTTTCTAGCCCAATAGTGATTTCAATTTACCTGTAGTGACAGAGGTTCGCGAATCTCTGCACGACTCATTTCTTTTGGTAGTACACAATTGGCCCTGCTTGGCGGAAAAATGAATTAGGTATCTTACATTCTGGCAATCGGAAGCGGTAAGTATGACCGACTTGGCCAACAGGCCGTCGTTTAGAGGTCCTGCTCTATATTAGAAGTGCAGATTTCATGCGAGTTAGTCACGAAAAGACTGGACGTTAGCGTAGTGTGGCGGCAACACACTGAGCTATACTGGGGGGTGTCCGCACGATGCTCACAGAGTCTCTCATACCAGGTTGGCCCATGGGTAGAGGTCTGACGAACATAGTCCTCTAGCCCTCCATGTCGGGGGCTGGAACATGTGTGGCGAAATGTACCGTAAAAATGGTAACGTGCTTGCATTTCCAGCCAAATACCGCTGCCTTGCGGTTAGGCTTTTGAACCAAAGGCTTTGGTTGAGGACTCTAATTGTCCTCCTGTCTAGGCGTGGGCGCCCTGGCAGTAGCCCAGCCCTCGTACAACCATGACATGCATAACTAAAAATACTCTCATGCCACACCAGCCGTCGAGTGGTGTCGTCGCCCTACTTGATGTATACAGCAGGGCTGTTAAGCGAAAACATGTTACTGCTGATGGCTCCCTTCTTACACTTTCACGTTTTCCGTCTTTCAAACCCCTTTTCCTGCGAAATTTTGAATACTTTCCCCGAAGTTCCCAGCCCTAGGACTGACCGTTTTGCTCGCCCTGCACTATACTAAGCTGCAGTTTCTGTAATTCCGAGTTCAGTTACAACCCTGAACAATTCGAAGTCTGTTTTCAAACCCCGAAAGCCTGTCTATCTAGCCACCTTCAATGTTCGCACACTGAAGCAAGCTGGTCAACAGGTGGCTCTGGCGCGTACGCTGGATCCCCTCTGTATTGATGTATGTTGTCTGTCAGAAACAAGGACGCAGGACGCAAGTACTGTAATCGAACTGACTGCCCCCTCGCTCTCTTCCAGGTTCCGACTGCGCACCTCTGGTGATGCAGAGGCCGCTGCAGCTGGATATGCTGGGGTGGGTATTGTATTGAGCGAACGAGCGGAAGCGTCTCTGCTTGATTGGAGACCCGTTGACAGTCACCTCTGTGTGGTTCGTTTGCCAGCATCGGTGAGAGAATCTAGAGGAAGTGAGGTTCATCGCACCTTGTTTATTGTTTCTGCTTACGCCTCAACTGACTAGCTCTGAATCTGCCAAGGACAGTTTCTCTGACGCTCTAGGTGCCCTTCTACAACAGGCTAAAAGCTCAGATATCGTTGTGGTTGCTGGTGATATGAACGCCCAGGTAGGTAGACTAAGCGCTGCTGAGGCCCGATTGGGTGGTCGTCTTGGTTTGGACACTAGACGCACGGACAACGGAGACCGCTTACTTCAGATGTGTGCCGATCACAGGCTGTTCCTTTGCAGTACGAATTTCCGGAACAGCGGAAATCGCTTGACAACGTGGTGCCCATCATCAAACCAGTGCCGAATCCAAATAGACCACATCGCTGTCAGTTATCGGTGGCGAGGGTCGATCACCGCCTGCCGCTCCTTCTGGAACACCAGCGTGGACTCCGACCATGCACTTGTACGCTGCTGCTTTTCATTGCGCTTTTCAGGTGTACGCAAATCGCGCACACCTCGCTTAGCCATTGAGAAGCTAGTTGATCCAGAAACCAAACGAAACTATCAGAAACAGCTCCTCGAATGCCTGCCGGACGGTACGGTGTCGGATATAAACGGCTACTGGGAAAAAATATCCAACGCGTTGCTCAAAGCAGGAGCGTCTGCTTGATGTACAACCCAGCCAACCTCATCCAAGCATTGGATCTCTGATAGAACCGTGTCTTTGCTGGAGACCTGGTGACAGATTCCAACTGGTCGCCACAACTCCACCTGGCGCATCATTCGACGCCAGGTGAAACTGAGTGTCCGCGCAGACCGAGAAGCTCGGTGGACCCGAAAGGTCGAAGAAACGGAAGATGCAAAGAATGCTGGAAAAGTGCGCAAATTGTTCCACTTGATTCGTTCGACTGGTCCTCGAAAACCTGTTGTCAGCGAAATAGTAAAAGACAACAAAGCAACGAAGCAGAACGTTTTGAACGATGGGCACAGTACGTCGAACAGCAATCCAGCTGGCCATCTGTTACCTCCAATCCAGAAACCTGGCCTTCAACGGAAAAGTGGACCGTAAATATGGAGCCGCCTTCAGTCTCAGAAGTGTCCAAATGTATTTCTCTACTCAATCGTTATCGTGGTGCTGGTCCTGACGACCTTCCACATGATGACAATCCACCTTCTGTTTTCAAGGATGGCGGTGGATTCCTCAACCAGTGCGTGTCCAACCTATATGGGTCTATCTGGGAGAAGGAGACCGTCCCCGACAACTGGAGTGAATCGATTGTGGTGCTTACTTTCGAAAATGGTACTCGCAGTGAATCAGCAACCACAGAGATATTAGCTTGACGCCTGTTGTGACGGGGCTTCTGGCGTCACTGATTCTTCGTCGTCTTACGGTGGCATGCGAACCCTTGACTCGTGAGATTTCGACCCGGTAGAGGCTGCGTTGACCATATCTCCACGTTCCGTCAGATGTTAGAGCAACGTGATATGTACAGACGACCCACAATCCTGGTATTCCTTCACTTCAAAGTTATGTTTGATTCTGTCGATCGATCAGTGGTGTTAACTACACTTGCTCAACATATGCCGCAGAAGTTGGTCCACATAATCCGATCCCTATGTTCACATACTTCTTGGCGGCTGAGTTCTCCAAAAGCTTCCCCACAAAAACCGTGTCCGACACGGATGTCCACTATCTCCATTCTTATTCAACTTCGTCACTGATCAACTAATGCGGCGAACACTAGAGGGTCTCCAAAAGCCTGGTGTTCAATTTGCTTCTGGTGAGAGCCTTGTCGAGTTGGAGTACGTAGATGATATCGCCCTCAACTTTGAAGACCAAAGCAAAGCACAAGTCCTGTTGAATAGACTGACCAACGTCATATTGTCTTTCGCCATATCCCTTGCAACTTCAAAGTGCAAAGTCATGCTTCAGAACTTGCGGTCTCCGAACATGTCGCTTACAATTCAGGGAGGATCACTGGAGACTGGAAATTTTGCATGCCTCGGTAGTTGTATTAGCTCTGACGAGAATGTGTCGACTGAAGTTATTGCCAAAATACCAGAGGTTCGAATCACGCTTGCTAACTTGCGTTACTTATGGCGTCAAAAAGACATCACTAAATCTTAAGGGTTGGGTGTACCGGGCTAGAGGAAGGGCTGTTGTTGTATGGGCGTGAAATGGCCTCTGCGGACGTGTTAGGCGTCTTCAGATTTTTGACCACCGACGCCTCAGAAACTTGGTTAGTTTTGGATGGCGTCGGCGTGCTAGTAACCAGATGATCAGAAAATAGGTGCTTGGTTGTGAGGTAGGTACTTCGAGGTAACATGCAGCACCACTGACTACGATGCCTCGGTCATGTGCTACACACGCCGGAACACCGTCTACGATACGAGTGTTGTTTTCCGTGCCATCTTCAGAGTGGCACAAACCACGAGGTGGACAACGCATGGCTTGGCAGAAGGGAATGAAAAAGACCAAGAATAGCTGTTGGTGTTGTACGCCCTTCAGGATGGGTCCCCGTGACCCCCCTATACTTGGCTGGAGACGTCGCAAGAAATGGCGGCTAATCATTGTCAGTTCCTTTCCAGTTTGTCTGATTGAGCTTTTGGAGGTGTAGGCACCTCAGGATAATTGACGTGGGCCAGCACTAGGTCCCCTCCTTCACCCACTCTTCTCTTTTTACTCTAGGGCTTTTTAATATAATTATATATATAACTAGACGAACCTTATGGCTGTACGGCATTGAAGCATTAGTGCCAACACTGATATTGATGTCCTTGATGATGATGATGCATGTCAAACCATTTTACAGCTCCACTGTTTGTTAATTGCCAATAAGTTGGTGAATTTCTGTTCCCAAGCATGTTTTCTCATGCAAGCAGATTAGACGAATTTTAGCGAGTGACAGACATTGACCGGCTATGGTCTTCGCTTACCTAAAACAGATATACTCATCCTCGGGAGCCAAGGTTATGTCAATATTCAGTTTTGATAAGCACATTTGATTTCTTCATGAAATTGTATCACCACTGAGATCCGAAGTTAACTGATCAATCCTTGTCACCCTAAGATCCAACAACAGTGGCCTCCTGCTGTGAGGTACAATGCACACACACACACAATGAACACGAAACTGTCTCACATGTCATAATGCCATGCCGTTAACACTTAGTGACAAGACGTGCACCCAAGACGGGACATTCCAATACCAAATCTGTCTAACTTGCAACGTAAACCATCGATGTGATGACTGGGTTGCAGAGAAACTAGCGACAAGCGGATTTTTCGATGACAAATTCAAATCTACCGGTTGCGTACTAACGATGTGGTGCGAACCAGCTGAACTTGTCGAAAACGTGTTTGCTGTGATAAGTAGGTAGTTTCTTATGTATTCGCAAGGAGTACTACGATGACAAAGAGCTAACACAACTCAAAATCAACTGTCATTTTTTATTTGATGCACGGTTGTCTAATGGCCAACAGCTTTGCTGACAAAAGTCATGGACTTTCATATGCAAATTCTTAATTAAATCTATAGTTGCCCTTGGCCCGCAGTGACATCAACACTTATGCCTTTAACCGGATCTTCGAAAGTTTCGAAAAGCAGAATCGTTAACACGCGAAGTAATTTTCCACGTAGTTCGCTGTTGACAGAATAACTTGCAATAACATGCCTTATAAAGCCAACCATCTCCGGAATTGTGAATGTACAAGTATACGTACTTGCAGTACATAGGCACCAAGCATGACAAATCAAATATTTTACCCGATATGATCAACCTCCTTAACGTGGCGCGATTATAGAACACATGGCTCGCCGAGGTCATGCGAATTACAAGACTGAGGAGCTGATAGTTTTCGTTCATAGATCCGTCTGGCAGGCGTGGAGATCGTGAAACGCCGGGATTATATATTCGATGAACACAAACTATACCGTTCGTTTCCTGCTACGCAGCACTGCCATTTAGTTCATTTGGAACTGTTCAACTCGCCTATCGCTGTCTTGTTCCCCGCGATAGTGAGAACATTCGGAAACCGAAATACGTAAGGAAAGCATACACTGGAAACAAAATACACTTAATTGTGTTTCACCTACGCTAAGTACACATTTGGTAAGCAAGCTCACCGTCTATGGCTACTCACAAGTCAGTGATGATATATGCGTGAAGTTAAGCAATCAGTTGGCTAATGACCGTGCATTTGGATGTCCCTTAGTCCAATGCTGGAAGTGTATTCCCGGACTGTTCCACTGAAAAACTAGCGTGTCCAGTAATGTCAGCTTGTCTTCAGAAATGCACAGAGTATTACCCAGTGGTCAACTGATGCAATCCGAGCCACAGAATATTGGCGACAGATCCGTTGGATCCACAAAACATACTTGTTTCGGAAATCGAATGAAGTCTAAACAGTAAATACTGTTATGTGAGCACTCAGAACCTGTGTATAATTTGCTATCTGTTACATTCCTATTCTGTGTCATCGCGATAGACGTATATTACGGAGATTTAGAGTTGTGAGGAGGGCGCCCGCATTTCAGCTGACTGATACAAACTCGTGTGCTGGGCTAACCTCACGCATAGCGGACTGGCTGAATGCTTCTTGCACTTCGGCAAAGATGAACACATTAGCATCGCTTGCAGACAAGCGCTTCAGTTAATCAAAATAGTTTGTGCTACCGTACAGGCTAACATCAAGTGGTTCACTCGACTTTTACAAGACAGTTAAATGGTTATCGTTTGTACTTTAACTGCAGGAATGTAATTTAGTACATAGAGTCCCGTATATGCGACTACATAAACTGTAACGGCACTACGTGAAATTCACTTGCACTTGTCCAACAAGTGAATGTTCCCGCAGATGCATTCATCAGCAAGAACCGCTGTGCGGAACTAGTGGTGAATCAAGGTGTTCATCAACTGTAACGATTCGGTGTCCTTAAACAGTACTTAACTCGTAACCCCAAGAAGGACAGCAAAAGCTTTCATGTTTGGCACAAGAAAAGTCGAAGCAAATAAAAAGAAACTGTACAGGTTGATAGGAAACACAAAATGAAGAATAAGGTTGCAGCTCCCGGTTACTCAGTGGAAGATCCAGAAGCCATTTCTTTCTCGTAATGTTCTGAAATAAGATAGGGTAGGATTCGAACTACACCAACATTTACATACAACAAAATACAGGCACCATGGTTACATAAGTTGAAACCAATCCAGGACATGGCTTACTGTAACAACGAAAACGTATACACGGATAATAAAGGCCGGTTGGAAGCAAGGTAAACAGGCCGCTGTGTGTACGGTACTAATATCCTGAATATGGCTCAACATCTCAAAATAACTGTCCCCCCGAGGCAGAACATTACAATCAGCTCGGTGGACAAGCCAACAGATAACGTAATACTTATCCGGTTGATACGGAACCCAAGTGGAAATCGTTGTGAAGTTGCAAATCTAACAATTAAAGATGAAACAAGAGACGAGAAACCTAAAAATAATATACAGTATTAACCGTTCAGCTGTAACACCATTTTGGTGCCTAGCTGCCACGCCACCCAAAAGAAGTACGACGGCTGTAATACTGCCAGATTACCGAAGCCTAGACAGAAGAGGTCAAGATGTAGAGGCCAGGTCCGCACCACGGATCTTCCGGCCAGTAAATTCGCGATCTAACTACTGAGCCAGCTCGTCCCCAATATACAGTATTATCGACAAATGAATTGGGCAGAGTGTTGCAGTAATTCGCAGTAATTAGTCCCACTCTTCCCATAATGTCATCTGCGTTCACGGGGCAATGCTTATTGACATGCCTACTGCCATATCACACAAAATAACGTGAAAGATGGACTGTCTTGAGTTTAAATCAGGATAACCAGCTCAGCTTGGTACGCTTAGCATGGCGTATGACGCGAAAAAAGCAAGGGAACTGAGAGAACGCTGGATGAACCAATCGAAAAATCAAGAGTGGATTCGAACCATATACCGACTAATCACAAACTCAACTCACTTTAGGTTTAACTGAACCTCCCACTCTGTATTATTAAATTAAATCGCAGGGGTCCAAATTCACCGATAGTTGGACTACACACACAAAGCATTCTAGCTAGAACACCAGTTTAGTGACAAGGCGTTCAGGTTAGACTGCAACCCGGATCTTAGCTCATTTCAGAGTAGTGATCATCTATGTACATCGATTGGCTGCTGGTTGTTTGATCAACCATGTGAAGATGTTGCCTACAAATAGGTCCTCAAGCGACAATAGCCAATAGTTGTCTCCATAACGGTCCATATGCGATTGAAGTATCTGGTCTCGCCTAGGAGGCGGTCTCGCTTTAGTCAGCGGGAACAATGGGTAGTGGCCGATTGGAAACGCTATTATTGTCTGTCAGAATAAGCGGCCTAGATTAAAAATGTCCCTCTCAAGAGGGACCACTGTAGTCGCTTCCCAAATATAGTTGATAAGCTCGGTGAATGATCCGAAGGATTGCACAGTACTATCACAATACCACATTTTGAGTGAGCCGGAAGCATACTAAAAATCACGAGGAAATTACCAAGAAAATCGTTTACGAATTCTGTATCCTTTCCTGTCCTCAGTCCGTTGCTGATGTCCGGATGGGTGACCAATGGATGTAAGGCGGCCAAAAATGACGGTTCATATGGAGGAGCCGCAATATTTAGAACCTGAAAAACGTCAACTAGGCTCAGTTAAGTTTGTGCCGAAAAAAGAAGTTTATTCAGTTCCTATTGACATACAAAACTGCCAAAGTGAGAACGTATAAACCTACTTGCCCGCGGGAAGACCCCAAAATCAAGGTTTTTTGTCAGCTGTTCTTTCTATGGGAGTTACAATCACTAAAACACAGAAGAATAACCAACGATTGTCGCAGATTCACTTAGAATTTCGTGTGCAATATTTTGTCAAATGCACAGATGCTTCTTCGGAAGTTGACCCAAGTATCCTGGAGGATAAGAAAGTATATTCCAATTTCATCGAATCAGCCTCGATTTTGTGCTGGCGCCACAAATTTTCTCCCGGTTCCCGGCCTAACAATCTGTGTTCAACTTTTTTAACAAATAAAGATATAAAAACTGGAGAGATATTCTCCACTGTAATACGGAAGATGAGCTGGTCACACCGGTGAGAATCGGATGAATCAAGGCAGTAAGAAGTATTCGGTGGCCCACACTACTAAAGGGACGCAATCTAGACACGCGCATATCGTAAGCTGGTAATAGCCACTATTCAATTGCGTCTGTTTAAAAACGGACACAGTCAGCTTCAGAGCCATTATGGGCCGAGTAGTCCAGAACGTTTGGAGTGTTGGTGCAGATCACTACATGTAGTACACAAAAATAGAATAGAGTACGGTACATTGAATCGCAACTCAGTACAATATAATAAAACGTACATCAGGAATATGTAAAGAAGCAATGAAAAACGGCATTCAGCTTGGCAGCCGATTCAAAGCCTCTTTCTGGGGAATCGCCTCCGGCCCCTTAAGGTTGACAATCACGGAGCACGTAAAAGGTTGTTTGATAGTCCGCACCACAAATGCGACACATCCTAGGCACACACGTATTGCCAGCTAGCGTTAGTCAATATTCAGTTTGGTGTATTGATGGTCACAGGAATTCACTCCTAGCCTTAATGCACTGGAATATCAAGAGCTTTAAGACGGGGTTCTCCAGACACAGATGAGGAAAGTTTAGCAAGTGAACCCAGTGGTGTCACTTTCACATAGACTGGGGGTTGCATTACTAATAAACAGAAACCAAAATGCAATGGCATGGCATTCTGCACTTCGGATAATGAACCGCACATTAAACTCATGAACGTGAGAGCAACATCGCTTAATATGAGGATTAGGTCCACTCTCCATGAAACCCAGAAAAATGGTATACCCGACAAATGGAGCAGCACAGATCAGGTGTTTGTTCGCGCTGTACAATACATGCTTGTTTAAATAGCTCAGTGTAAACGGAAGCTTCAAGAACCATACACAGTAGGTCAAAAGATGGTTCCTGAGTTGTTAACAAACAATAAGCAAGCCAAATATTCATACTCGGACGTAACCATACCTCAGTTACAAAGTGACGTGCAATCGAGACATCGATACGGTTCCTGGTGAAAAGACGGTGCATTGTCCGAATGACAGGAAGCACATGACCACAATACAACAGATGAACCAATAGGCCCACGAGCATGCGTTTGTACTCCAACTGCAAAAACAGATTGAAAAACTTGCTTTATGGAATGTGAAAATGGATTACGAAAAATACGAAAAAATTTCTACCAGAATTACAACTGGGGTAAGCACAGAGAATTACAAACTTTCGGTATGAGTTTCATATTCCACATGCTGCACAGATTCTGGTCGAAAGTTTTTGATATTTGAGCGGATAGATAGAGTGTTTACTAGGTTATATGCAAGAAACATCTCACATCGCACAGTGGACCTGCATCAGTGCACAAGGGAAGGCGACAGCTAAAAACAATGGAGACCTGCATCAGTGCACGACAAGGGAAGGCGACAGCTAAAAACAATGGTATTGGCGACAGAAAAACCTCATGAAACCTGATGCCAAAAGCACCAAGACATCCGGTGTCCCACCTTTTCCACCATCACTGTTTGAATTAAATAAATTTTATCTACACCAAGTTGCTGGTCGGAAAGTATGGGGTTAACATGTGACTTCACTCAGTCTGGCGGCAGCAGTTAATATTTTACAAGCCTAATTCACACACAAAATTGTGAAGAACCTACAGGACAGAATGGCCATCTATCATTGGTGAAGAAACTGTATTCGATTGTGGAATCCGGGACTAGGAGGTCACTGTCTAATATCTGCTTTCCGCGACAAGCGTAAAAAACAGAAACGCTGCATTGGCGACTTAACTGTTCCACGTACGGAATTTTAATATGAATCTGACCACCAGTGAAAGCCTAGATAAATCATGATCACAGAAGATCCGAAAAATGACCTGATCCTGATGAACCGAGGCGACACACTGAGCTGTAAAAATTCCTCGAATTGCGTTAGATCCTGGCCGGTGAACCTGGAACCCCTTAAGGTCTTAGAGTTTTATGGCTGCATATGTTCACTCGGGTGTCAACGAGCTCTTGGTCCCGATTACCTATCACCCGCATGGTTCAAGGATAAGGGTAAAGTGCTCAGTCAGTGCTTGTCTGATCTATTTACATACCTCTTGGAAAAACAATGGCTGAGACAAGTGAAGACAGTCAGCGATTACGCCCACCTTCAAAAATGGGCCCGAAGTGAGTGCCATAATCACAGATGGATAAACTTGACGGCATTTCTGACGAGAACCTTGCCTTCATGTGTCCTTTGCCGCCCTATGGTGACCCGGAAAGCATTTGCAAAAGCAAGCGGCATTCCGGCCTAGTACCTATGGTGACCCGGAAAAGCATTTGCAAAGCAAGCGGCATTCCGGCCTAGTATGGGTTTCGTTAACCAAATCTTCACAACCCGTCCGACATTAGAGCAACGCTATCCTTATCAACGATCTGCAATTTTGTTATTCCAGGATCTCCGAGATGCGTTTGATTCATCTGACCAATCTCTTCTCCTTAACAGGTTCGCTTAGTAAGAGTGCTGCTATTGATGCTTGATTCAACGTGGCTTAGGCAAAGGGTTGGTCAAAGTTGGATCAGGCAGAGGGTATGGGAAAGATGACGAAACGTCTTGGTATTGTCTGAGTGGCTTGCCTTCTAGGACGAGGTACTTCTGGATACAGTTGGAAACGCACGATATTGGCACTAACCAATGTCAACGGTGTTCTTGTCGGTTTCTATCCAGATCACCTTGAATGAGTATCTGCAGATGTAGGTAGTTCTGAATGATTGTGGTAGGTTATAAAAAGGCCTTTTCCCTATCCACTTTGGTTCTTTGCCTCACAATAAGGTATTCAAACAACTTATGACTGCATGTCAGCGAAGCATCAGCGTTGGACACCGATGTTGTGACGTCAATGGCCGTACAAATACACTACTTGTGGGCCTATCAGTAGCTCAACTTATGTCTAAATCGTGCCCTGAAGTTTCGATGAGAATGTGAGTGGTCCGCACGAAACGCAGTCCATCGATAGTCGCGATGTATATGTTTGATAGCAACCCTAGTTCGAAAGCTGAGCTGCACAACTAACACTGGTCTAAAAACTATAAATTAAATAATATGGAAGGGCTTTATGCGAATATGACAAAAATAGTCACACTTAGATTTTCAATTCCCAGCTGCTAACACTACACAGTAGTGCGCCCAAACAAAGATGACCCAAGAGATCGTATTGGGGGAAAGTGAAGCATGAAGCCGACGGAAGGACCTCGCAAGTAGTGAGGTTAGTCAAATCATAGGCCTGTCCCAGTCTTGAAATGTGTGTACCCAATGAAAGACGGAATATCCTGCAACATGATACTGACAAAAAAGTACTCAAGCGACGTCATTAATTGCCATGTTGGGAGTCAGTGACAATGGAGCGATTATGTATACTAAGTAACAGGAAAGTCTAAGAAATTGTGCCTTAACATGTCTGTGCAAATATGCTGAAAATCCGTTGTAAAGCACCAAGTCATTTTACAAGCGAACCTCGGTCGTAGCGATGGCACCCTAGTAGTGACATTCTGGTTAAAATTTCCGAATTCCTACCGTGCTGAAGGCCACTCCCTTGTTACAAACGAGACCACTTTTAGAATGCATAATCGCCAAAACGAACAAGGACCCTGTTTGAGTCGAGTGAAAAGTTTCGAATCGTTTGCAAGACGATTTTGTGTTGTGTACTCAACTTTGCAACGTAACTGAACACGTGGATCATGGAAATATCCGAAGCTCGTGCATATCCAAAAAATGCTAGACAGAATGTTGTGCACCAATGGTGTTTTGAACTTCTCTTGAAGGAACTTATTTCTACGAAATATCAGGTCCAACATGGGTTTCCGGATTCAGTAAGGTAGGAACGACTAGCTAACAGTAAGTCCTCATTTTACGGTTAAAACAAAACAAAACTAGCCATACTGGGTAGACACTAAGTAGGAGCAACCCAGGTAATTAGGTTTTTTATCACCAACTCATTCCATATGAATGTGGCATGGTGCGAGGGGAGAACAAAAACTGTACGGTATTATCACCATGATCTGACCACCAGGGCACGAGACGACCAGAGAACCTTAAATTACACAGAAATTGGACAAACATTGGTGTAAAAATTCGAAACAATTGTACATCCCACTCGTTTATGGTGGCTTAAGTGACCAGATGCCGTTGTGGTTGCTTACTACATACGAACTGGCAAACCAGTATTATGTTGGGCGACAAAAAAATCGACGGACTCCTCTATAGTCTGGACAGTACCGTTGCGCAAGAGGAAGCAAGTTCTTTCACTTGGACTAAAGTACCACGAAGGCACAAGTCCTAGTTGTATGCAAACTCAACTGAAAAGGACACATTCGGTTAACTGCGGTTAAGATTCAAATTCCTGAAGGTTGAAATCGAGCGAAAACTACAGGTCAAAACAGTGCTTGTCGATAAAATAATTCATTAATCGCTTAATGATCAATTATTCAGAGACAAAATACGAGTAGGACTAGCAGCCCTCACCTTTCCTAAGGCCATCGATTTGGGTGTCCATAAGGATAGTCACTCTAAAGCAACATTGTACTATGGTTGACTACGGTGAAAGTACAGGCGATTTTAGAGATGCTTCAAAAGGAACAGTTTCATGAGATCTTAGGATTGGAGTTGTCGATAAAAAAATTATTAGCGCAACGGTTTTAAAGTTTCAGAATAGGAAATAAGATTTCATTAGTTAACCATCCAACTGATTGTATTGCAGATGCTGGAAAACCAGATTACGAAGTCAACCAGTCATCAGATTCATCATTCACATTAGAAAGCGGTTTCCTGATATGAATGTTGACTGTTTCCTCTTTCCTTGTGCCTTAGGAATGCGAAACGCCCTGAGTTTAGTAGTAAGCCAATTGTTCAAATTATCTCAGTTAATGATGGAAGAGATCTCGACTGGTGACAGGTTCGCGGATGCGTACAACGACTAACTTAGGATACAATATCGGAGATTTTTTTAAATCCCGAAATAAGGACGGCAAATTAAGGTGAGCGATCGAACATTCCTTACCTAGCTAGGGCTGATGAACGTAAACCAAAAGACAACAAACAAGGGTTGAAATCCATGGGTCTGCTTACTTGGCTCAAATCTTCCATTCCCTCGACCGAAGAGACCAGTAACTCAGTGATGAAAGCCAGCAAGGCGGGATGCAAGTGTTCATTGACTTCGGCCAACTCATTGACAACAATGCAGTAGGGCTTCATAGTTTCTAAATTCAACTCGAAATCCACCCGTTTTGTACGAAAAGCCACACGGACAAATCGAAACACGCCGAACGAAACCGGGCGACAGGCAACACAAGACAAGAGAGTCGGGAGATCACGAAACGACCGGAGACTGATTGCACTACCTGACATGTTGTTCCACTGAAAAAAGCAAACCCAATGCAGGGAATGTCATAGGAGCCATTCTTGGAGCATTACTCAAATAGAATGCCGTAGAAATCATGAACAACATAGCGAAGGCATGACCTCAATATAGATCCTACATCCACCAGTACAAAAGCATACCTGGCGACATATCCGACTGGCTTCTAAGATCTCTTTCTTTGCTTCCTCCACTCTACTTCGATCACTGGACAGCCGTCGATCGGTGCTCTGGTCAATTAGTTCCACTGTCATTGCTGCGTAGCTGTACAGGTAGGCGTATTGTTCCTGCTGTTCAGTGAGTAGTCGATCAGAACTCGCAAACAACGTATCTGCCAGAAGTGCTGTAGAACAGCCATAAACGGCACATGATTAATCATGGCAACGGTAAGGGGACAGCGAATCGAGTTTACGGGACATCGCTTACCAATGAATATTGGTTGACGTAAGAGTTGTACGGGTGGGGAACCATCCTTCCTGTATTCTTCATATAACTGAAAATGGATGGTCCAATTTAAGTAACAAAAAAGAAAAATTGATATTTCATTCGGAAGATTGGTTAAGAAAATAAATTATGGAGACGATGGGGTATTCACGACGTGGAAACTACTAGAAATGATGTGTCACAAAAGACACCTACTCGAGGCGGAGACTTTATTGGGATCAGCGGTGGCGATAACTGTCTACTGACCAACAGATCTAGTCTGTAACTTGTGTAAATGCTCCCAGATGAGTATTCGGGAAGCGAGCAAAACACCGCAGCAAATTTAGGGCCTAAGTGCAAGTTTTCTTCTCTCGGGAGGAGAATTCGCCTTACAGAGAGTGTACAATACAATAAGGGCAACTGAGTGGGAAGTGATATTTGCTACCGAACATTTTGTGCCATGGTTAGCGTTCATACCGGAAATGTCAACGCGTGAGCACATCAGAACTTAGGGGCTACTGCAGTTGCAGGATCTGTTTACTTGAATTAAAGATGGGTGGATTCGGAAATGACGATTGAGAATGTAACTTGAAAGATGGTGATCATGTTAAAACCTAGTAGATGGCTCTAAAGCTCCAGACGGAAGAAAAGCAAGAGCGAGCACTACTGTACAGGGTTGAATAGCGTTCATTTCCTTATAACAAAACGATGAAGAGTGGATACACGTTCCAATGTAGGTATCAAAGTGAGATGTGCTTGGAGTTCGGGGCGTTGTATTGCTATATGGTGTGATGCAGAGTGAGGTTTTTGTGACTTTGATCTGCCGTTTTTAGTGGCGTGACTGGCTCCACTGTTCGAAATCGGATTTGTAGCTCGAAATAGCGAGCACAGTGAAAAGCCACCACATGAGACGAACTCTG
>NW_008751666.1:3060091-3068375 GCF_000715545.1 Opisthorchis viverrini
AATATATCATAAACACAATAATAATAATAAATAAATAAATAATAGCAAGACCCTTTCGGTGCATAGCTGCCATGCTACCCTTAGGAAGCACGAAGGCTAGGATGTTGCCAGGTTGCTCAAGCCTAGACAGGAACAGTCGAGACGCAGAGGTTGGGTTCAAATCTTTGAGCCCCTAATTAGCAGCGTTTCTTCCATCCAACATGCGCAATGCACACTGGCTCCGACGCCATAATAAACACGCCGACAGACAATACCCGCCGCCAAAAACTTCCAAAATGCAACAAGAAATGTCCTACAGGGAAATCTACCCTCAGCATGAAATGATATTGACTACGAAGTTCACACGTTCTATCCATAAGCAAGCAAAGTGTGGGAAACAAGCACGGCAACGTGCAAACTTGCTACAAACTGGGGAAACAGATTTGAGAAACCGGAAACCAGATGAAAAAGTTTTGTTATCGGCTATACACAGCTGGAGCAGTTATAATTAAAGAGGGGTTGACGGGTTTTCGATATGACGGTTGACTAGCGAAATTGGTGTGACATGCTTTTACCTCAGGGAATAGAGAGTGGTTTTAGCACCTGGTTCCTATAGCGTATACACTGTGGGGAATGTTCTTCCACTGAGACAGCGTTGTGCCTAGGGTAACGTTCGCTTAAACTGGAGGAAAGTTTGGTCCTCACCTGGTGCCTCCAACGCATACCTTCGAACTCCGGTCCGCTGCATGTGGGCTGGATGCGACCACCGTATCTGATGCGTGTGTTCTGGACGGGGTTATTCAGCTATCATGGCATCCATTAACCGAATAATTGATCTGTGTATGATTGTAGCAGGCTGCTTTAATTCTTGGAGAGTGTTAATGTCCCAGCGCTGACCATGGGTTAATCGAACGGTAACCGGTGTCGAATAATAGTAATTAGTATGGAGGGGACAATCAGTTGAAAATCGGATGAATATTATGTATTCGGCGCACTTCAGCCAGATATGAAGCGCAAACGAAACTTCTGGTCTTCGTTGTGTTAATATCCAAGAGATGGAAGCGCCCTCCCTTTTTTGTTACTGGTATTTCATAGTACGTTCGGAAACCGATTTCCTAGAACAAGCTTATTGCGTGAGTATTAATTAGAAGGTTGTGGAATTTTATCATACGTATAAGTCACTTGGCTCTCTGATGAAAATCGTTTCGAGAAGGCAATCCGGGTGGGCATTTTTGAAGTTCGCCCATGAGCTAAATACCATTAGAAACCGTCAAAGCAAGTACTTAAGCCGACCGTATCCGAAAATCGCTTGAGCATTTTCAGGGATAAAATGACCCTAAGCTTCCTAGGGGTTATTAAAAGACCTGTGCTAAAAACTCGCACGTACTACCATGTATTGAGAACATCATAGCGAAGAGAATGCCTGATAATTAGCGCATTTAAGTGACACTAGTGTTATGAAGTGTACTAGTTGACGAAGTTGACCGAGAGGGGGGAAACAAAAGCAGTGCCCATCGTACCTGAGACACACTGTCTGGTAGGAGCTCCTGTCTCCTGAGAATTTCACGCACGGCCTCCATGCTTTCGGGATAGTCACGCGCACCACACAAGTACACGCTGTAGCGACTTACGTCGCGGTTCCTGAGTGAGGGAAAATAACGGAGATCAAGGGCACCTTGTGGGTGGTCGTGACGTCATATTAGATTAACCACAGGTGACGAAATGAAAACACAGTGACGGACGTAGGTCGAACTTGTGCCATCCAGAAGAAAATTCTTACAGGTTTACCACCTCACAGACACATCAAATAGTAAACCATCCATATTCTCAGGCAACGCTGCTCATTGCATCGACTAGTGGAATGTTTCCCAACACCCTTGCAACTAGAGTGCATAATCAGCTGAAAGACATGAAGCATCTGTTCCAAGTGAAGGGCTACAGGTAGTGGAATGGCTAAAATGGGATATTGTTGAAAAAGAAACGATTCGAATCTATCCAAACCACACAGGCAAATTGCTATACAATTCATCGATAAGGGGGCACGAGACCAGAAGAAAACCGCCAAAGTGCACCAACAAATCATGGTGACTATACAATAGGTGAAGAGACATAACATGGTGTACCTTCGGCTAGCCTCAGCTTCCAGAAGCCAACTGAGATGACGTGCAGAATGACCTTTGGTGTTTCTCGCGAGGCACTGAAGAATGGATTGCAAAATGAGGTATCCATGCTCACTATGACAACCCATCTCCTGAAACAAAAGGTATGGATACCAAATGATTATTAGCACAGAAAGCAAACTACCAGCTTGTCATTACTTTTCAGTACTACTAAAACAACTGTCTACAGCCGGGCCTAAAGGTTTACTGCAATACAAGAATGTTTGACTGGAAAACTACGAACCAATGTTGGAAAGAATAATATGCTGAACACACAAGAGGTATGGGCAACGAGGGAAAAGCGGATGATTGTACCAGGTGGCTCTTCAACGGCGGGAACGGTAAGCATACGCGAACACAGGAACTTCACCGAATACGGCACCACCACAACTATTGATAAGGGGTATTCTCCGGCCTGCCGCCCGTACATCAATCAAATCTGATAAGCTGAATGTGGCCTCTGGTTTGTTTCAGGTACGACTCTGGTAAACGCGCTTAATAAGTTCCACGGTAGACATTATCTTTAAGTAAGAACAAGCTGGATTGAATCCCGTTCATTTTGAAATGGCACATGAACAGGTATTTAAGTACGTCAACGCTATTCTCGGTTAAAGCGGTTTGCCCGGATTTTAAGAGACACGAGTTTCGTAAAATTCCTCGACAGAAAATCAATGACTGTAATCTTGGCAATAAACCCAATTCAATTAGGATAGTTTAGCATCGTAATAATCAACCTCGTGAACAAATGCATCATCAAGATCATCGTTCGACCGTGGTACGTCGGTTACAGCTTCCAGTCCGATTTATCGATTACGATGGAAAAACGGGTGATACTGGACATTAAGTACGATTGGGTGGAGTCAGAAGACGGAGATATTGGTGGGATAACTTAGTGTCTCTCTGGAACTTGCAGACAGGAACGTTCTCATCTTCAAAGAAGAGAAAACATAGGTGGTTGCGGATAGACTGACCAAGGTACTTTGGCACGCGCTTTGCCCTTACAAAGTGTAAGGTCGCGTTAGTGGACTTGCAACCACTGAACATGGCAATTGCAATCCAGGGAGCGGCACTCGATGTTATGGAGCGTTTTACATATCTCGGAAGTTTTATTCGTTCTGATTGTAGTGTGACAGATGAGGTCAGTGCTAGAATATGCAGGGCTGGGGTTGTGTTTGTTTTTTTGCGAACCACAGCTGCAAAGTGGTGTATCCCTGAATCTCGAGGAACGTCTGTATTAGGCTACTCTACGGGTCGTTTTGTTTTACGGCTGTGAGAATCGGTATGTTTGATCAGATTTGAAACGTCTTGAGGTGTTAGACAACTGTAGTCTCAGAACCATAGACCAACATAGCAGTAGCGTTTCAGGGCTCTGCCTCCCGACGAACAGAACCAGAGACCGTCTGTGAAAGTAAATATAACGACTGTACCATGGTCCATATAGGACAGGTAGATAGAGAACTTGACACCAGAGTCAGCGAGCACAAAAGAAGAATAAACAGGCCACAGAGAAACGCAGTTGAATATCGAGCGTTACTGAGAGACAGCAGTGGCGGGACATGCACTGAACACAAAGTAGACGTGGAAAATGTTGAGGATTTGGGGCGCGGACTACAGCCCACGCCATAGAGACTGATAGCCAATGCGGCGGAAATCGCCGAGTGTCCCAAAGCAAATACAAATGGGCGTAGAACTGACAAGCGTGTGGAGAACGGTTTCAGATCAGTCGAGCTGACACGTAGCGTGGTTTTCAGAAAGAGTCAACACAAGCAGCGTAGATGTGAAGTATATGAACTAAACCAATGAAAATTTCCACATAATTTCACTTTCCCCCCGCCGACAAATGAATTGTCGGAGAACTTACAAATCCATGTAGACCAACAAAATTTACCAGTGTCAACAAAGGTGAATCGAAAATTGAAGCGCTCTGAACCGGAAGATCGAGGCCTGATTTAAAATTCCCCAACCAACCAGCAACTGACACTCAACACTGATCTAGTGTGCTAATAGGAATAGGTCTTGCTGATTGGTTCTCCGTCTGTCTTAAAACCTGGTCAAATAAGTCACCTACTCACTTGGCCTAACGGAGCTTTTGGGTCAAAAGCGAGACGGCACTCAGCTATAAAACCACTGATTCTTTGCCAAGCCATTATCTGAAATGACTATTACCCGATTGGTTCCAAACAGGAAGTCGACTAACTTCGAAATGACCACATGGCTTAGGCGGCCGAATTCAGCATTCATATCATCCATAAGGATTAGGTCTCGTGCTTCTTATTTGATGGGCATCCTTTAAAGCTTCAAAACTGCAGTCCAGTGGGGCGCTAGTTGCCATTACGAACAAACGCCAGTTTTATGTCGAATGAAATCAAAATCGCTTGAGATGGATGACCTAACAGTGTAAACAGGAATGTTTCCAGGAATGCAATCCGAGCAAGCGCATTCAGCCCGAGGCTAAAACCAACTCCCAAACCACAAATTCTACGAAATACCACTTTTGTGTCAACAGACAAAAGTAGACTAAAACGTGACGAAACTGAATTCGTTTGGGTATTTCGGGGTTCGTAACCATAATCAAGTCTGACGGAACTTCGGAGACAGTATAGACCAGCTTCCAGGGAGTGTAAGGTTTAGGCGAATATTACCTATTTTCAAATCTGGAACAGATTGGGGAATTTGAAGGCCCCTAAGCAGAAAACATCTTATGAGTTTATTAAAATGCTAGTTTGTTTAACAAAGATGGAGAGTGGGTTGGATATGGCACATTGGTCAGATAACCTACAATTAAGTGTTTCAGCGACGTTTCCTTGTAGAGCGAAAAATAAAAAGGGAAGGAAGTCGGTGAACAGAGAAGTGTGGGGGTAGATGATACATCCCAGTTGCCTAAGCTAACAAACTTTTCCCTGGAATATATTTGTGTTAAACCTTTTAACATGCAATGCTCCCAGGAGAAGAATATTTCTGATTAGTCCTGAGTTATAGCTGCATTTATTCTTTATGCACACCTAGGGAATGTGTACATCACGAGCTACAGAATAATTCTCACCAGAAACCGAGAGAGCATATCATTAGCCGATCCCGAAGAATTTTCCGATGAATTGTTCAACTGCCGCTCGTCCGCCGGAATAACACAGAACTCTATTATTTCGGACGGTAACGTAACGTCTCTAACAGAGGGACAGGAAGATTCAGTGGAGCTAGGCCGCTTGGGTTGGAGAAAGGCAATTGAGTGCATTAAGAGTCCATCATTGACAGCTTCTCCGGCAGCCAAGAGAGGTTGCAAAACGTACGCAACACACTTGAGAAAAATTTCAAGTGTGTTCCACGCGAGCGGCACAGAAATGAGTTCACCAATGAGGTTTTCCTTGACCGCAATGCATGGCATAGCTAATGACAGAAACGGACAATCTTCATTGCGAGGATGTTGAGCTAACTCGTATATAGTGCGACGCCAAGTAGGAGATTCCACCATCTGACTCAACCATTCCATCGTCTCCTACAAAAAGGCAAGGTATAGATAGGAACATTGCGTTCACAAACCAGCAACACTTACCGCTAACGCGTCATCTGTTAGACAATTTATTGCTTTGGATCGATCATAATTTTGCAAAATGGCCTCTTTCACTACTGATTCGATTATATTCCGTGTGGACTGTGCATCTTCATCTAAGAACAATAGAGAGAAAGTAGTGAACAAAAACTCCCGGTTTACCAATATAGGTAAGCCACGTGCCCAGTTCGAAGAGGAATTCAATCGCACCCTGATAGTTCTCCACCAGGATCTTTTCGGCTTCTGTAGAACCGTCAGATTCATTATTTCGAATACTTAATACGCCATGTCATAAAAACACAGGAAATCAGGGAACATACTAATCTATGGCATCGGCCAATATGGATGGATGTTCTAGTATAGAATCCTTCTGAGCAAGAACAGCCTTGTGTGTATCCGACATTGATGGCAGAACAGTGGATTCCAGCAGAGATATGACTGAAACGTAATAGATGAAATTAACGTCATAATCAACAACGAACGGTACATGCTTAGAAATTACTATCAATAACGGACATCTCCATGGCGCATTCGACCAGGTTGACCGGCCTTTTCTCCTTAACACATTCGCCTAACAAAGGATGAGCCGAACGTCAGCGAACACTAGAAGTTATTTGTATTCTGCGAATCCAAGGCGAGTGGGAGTAAACGGGGAACTCTCCCAAGTCCTCCGCACATAGGCTGGTTTCCGAAAATAACATCCACTTCGTCCATTCCTATTTACTTCCACAACTGACGGAATAATGAGGTAAACGCCGGTAGGTCTTGAAAACCCTGGTGTTCAAATAACTGCTGACGAAAGCCTTGTTGACCTGCAATATGCAGACGACAAGGTTGTCGTCTTTGAAGATGACAAAGGGGTGTTGAAGTGACCAAGTTCATCACATCCTTTGGCAGAGTGCTCCTGACTTAGCAACCACGTGTCACGCTACTTAGAATCCAAGATGAAGTATGCGAATTAGTGAAATGTTCTGTGTATCTTGGAAGTTGTGTGAATGACATAGGAAGTCAATTAAGGATCTGCAAGGTTTGGGTCGTGTTTGTTAATTTGAGGACTTCTATGGCAGCAAAGTGATATAGCTCTGAATCTCACGGGACGTCTGTATCAGGCTACAGTATAGGCTCTGGTGTATGGTGTTGTGATGCGTGGCCTTTGCGAGCGGCCGAACTGAGTGTCTTCAGAACTTTGATAAATATTTTCTTAGAACCATAGCTCGTGTAGGCTGCTGCCGGCGATTCCGCAACCAAAATTAGAAAGTTAGTGTTCGGTTGTGCTGTAGCAACCTCAATCGATAAAGTCCCAGAAGCTGTGGTGGTTTGGCTTGGTTGTGCACACCGAATCACACTTTACCGGAAACACCGCTTCCTCCATGCCCAATTCAGAGTGGCGCAAGCAGAGTGGGCAACATCTGACTTGCCGGAAGGTAAGGGATAACAAGGGGTGAGATGACTCAAGTGGTTAAAGCGCGAATTTACTGACCGGACGGTCCGTGATTCGAACCCGACCTCTGCCCCTCGACTTCCCCTGCCTAGGCTTGGGCAACCTGGCAGTATCCCAGCCCTCCTGCTTTTTCCGGGTGGCATGGCAGCTAGACACCGGAAGGATGTTACAGCTAAACGATTTGAGATAACAAAATGTCTAGGTACTGTCCGTGCGACGCGCCTCATGGAATAGGGTGCGTGTAAACCCTCCCAATGTATGGTTTAAGACGCTGTAGAATATGCCTGGTGATCGATGTCAGTGGCGTCCTTGTTGATAGCTTCTATCCAGAGGGCTTCAATACGTAGGTACCTCGGGATGCCTGTAGCTGAATAGCGAATCCATTCCCCATCCGGTTTTAGTCTTCCCTTCACAGTAAGGTTTTCGAATAAATTGTGGCTGTACGGAAGCGAGGTACTGGTGTTTGAAACGGGCGTTACGCTATCAGTGATAATGATGTTCACTTCCTGAATAGAATGTCATTCAAAATAATTCCTCTACCTGCCCACATATCGCCTGCGTTCTCCACTGTCTTACCTGTTCGCAATCTGATGAATGGCTTTTTGCTGGTTCGCTTGCTGATGGGTGTATTCCTGATTTCTGAACATGCGAGATGACTCAGTGGTTAGAGTGCGAAGTTACTGACCGGAAGGTCCGTGGTTCGAACACGACATCTACCTGCCGACTTCCCCCGTCTAGGCTTGGGCAACCTGGTGTATCCCAGGCCTCCTGCCACCTTCGGGTGGTATGGCAATTAGGACCCCTTTGCTGAAAATCTTTTGGTAATGTGTTTGAAGTCACTGCAAAGTGATGACAAGTCGAATCCACTGTTGCTAAAGAAAAGAAAAAAAGAATGGTGTTAAGTCCTTAAGAAGCAATTAGTGGATTAGTAGACTTGATCCGGTAGTGCATTCCACACTGCACCACGGGGCGATAAAGGTACGGGAAACTTAATTTATTCAAACGTCAGTTTGTATCGCTGCTATTTGTATACCGCTGAAGAGTCTGAAGAAAGACAGAGAGCTCTGGTGGATATCGAAAGGTTGGGAGATGGAGAAGGCTTTTGCTACGGGAAACAGCCGTGCCCCTTATCAACTGATACGACCGACTGGCCCTAGG